>NW_010199201.1:0-14191 GCF_000695765.1 Mesitornis unicolor
GAACGGGCAGCCCCGCCGCGGCCCCCTCGGGGCTGCTCGGCTCTCACAGCGCTCCGGGAAGTGCCCACCCAGCCTGGGCTCTGATAGAGACCGCTGGGCTCTGCGAGCCCGAGCTGTTCTTCCAGCAGTGAAGGAAATGAAAGCAGTGAGATCAGGCAGTTTCTGGTTACAAAAATCAGTTTGGTTATGATTTAGAGAGATCGGTGAAATCAAATAAACCACTGAAAGGGTGATAAAAAAGCTCCTTTCCGAGTTTCTCCTAAATGTCACTTTATTTGAACAAGAAAGGGAGAAATGAATGTGAGGAAAGCAAACAGTGTGAATAAACTCAGCCCTAATTAATGATTAATAATTGCTACTTACCTGACATCACAAGGCACCAGGAGAGCCCTGGGGGACAGAGCCTTCACAGGCACTGGGCTGCTGCACAGAGATTTGAGGGGATTCATGCCAAACCCCAGGCAGGGGTCATCAGGCTCCTGCTCATGGTGTCTCTACACACTCTCTCCCACATCCTCATAATCCCCAAAACACAGAGGACTGGACACAAGCATGAAGTACAGGAGCCACCACTCGGTACCAGGTGGCTGTGTGAGCACAGCAGGCAGCTCAGGAGCCCAGACCATCTCACAGAGACATCTTGGACCGCCATATCTTGCAAATAACCTCCTCGTGAGGACATGTCAAACCACCACACACCGTCTTTCCTCCTAGTCCTGCCTCCTTTTGACAGGCAGAGCTGGATGCTGTTTGAAAGCGCTGAGAACACCACTGGGTTAGGACAGCACGAGCAGCTTGCGTGCCACTGAGCTAGGAACTGACTCCAGGAGCTGCTTTACCAGCTGAAAATGGGAGGTGAAGCACATCTGCCTAAATCACGAACTCTAGCACCAGGCATGACTCATTCTTGCACCTAGGAAAGGAGCTGCTTTTGCTCCTTTGTGGAGCTCAGGTGGCACCAGCAGCTGAGCTTCACAACCACCTTCCCAGCTGTGTTTGCTTCTTCCTGTACCAAAAGCATGGCCCTGCATTTTGCAGATCATTCTTCGAAGCCTACTATTTCAGTGTAGCTGCATATCACAGAATCACAGAACATTAGGGATTGGAAGGGACCTCAAAAGATCATCCAGTCCAATCCCCCTGCCGGAGCAGGAACACCTAGATGAGGTTAAAATATCATACTATTTAAGATGCAACCCAGCTTAGACTAAAATTTTTCAAAAATAGGTTGGCAAAATCAGTCTTTAAAAACACCACAGAAAAGGAAACTTACCTTTGAAATCCTGATCTGAAGTTACAAACCTCTCTATGGTTGTTCCAATATTAGGAGAAGGGAGCAGGACTGGGCTCTCCTGAGCAAAAGCAGCTAAATGAGCTCACAGTGTCATTTTCAGGAGTTAGCCAACCAGAACAAATACAAATGGTTAAATATAATCTCAAAAGACTGCACTGGGCAAACAGATCCTGGTCTAGGGAGTCCACAGAAAATCTGAAACCTAAATGTTTAAGAGCCTCAGCACTATGGTGTCCACCACTGAATTTTTGAGAAATATATTTTGATCAATTCTTCTCTTTTTTCCCCTATTTCACAGGACTGTCAGATAATTCAGGTTGGAATGGACCATGGGAGCCCATCCTGCCCAGACTCTGCTCAGGACAGGGCCAGCCATGAGGCCAGACCAGGTGACTCTGGGCATTGCCCAGTTCAGTCATGAAAACCCCCAATGACAGAGCCTGCACACCCCCCCTGGGCCCCAGCTGCACTGCTGGGCAACCCTCATGGGAAAAGTCCTTCCTTGTATCAGCCTGAGCCCCTCTTGTTTCAGTTTACCCCTGCTGCCTCTCACTCTCTCGCCATGCACCAGCATGAAGGGTCTGGCTCCACCTCCTCCACAGTCTCCTCGCAGGCACTGGCAGGTCGCTGGTAGGTGCCCTCAAAAGCTGCCCCTTCCCCAGGGTGAGCAAGTCCTCTTCCCTCAACCTCTCCTTCCAGGGATTCAGCCCCAGCCATCTTGGTGGTCTTTCTCTGAATTCACTCCGCTTTAAGGATGTTTTTCCTGTATGGGAGGCCCAGACTTGATGCAGTGGTCTAGCAAGTCCTGAGAAGAAGGGAACTATCAATTCCCTCATCTTCCTGGCTGTGTTCCTGTTGACAAAGCCCAGGCTGCTGTCAGCCTTCATTACTGCTGGGGCACGCTGCTCCCTCACATTCAGCACATTGTTTGCCAGACCCCAGGCACTTTTCCACAGAGCCTCCCCCAGCCAGTTCATCCCAGGTTACTCCTTCCCCACGGCAGGACTTTACATTTGTTCCTACTGAATTTCATGAGGACCTCAGCAGCCCCCTCCTCCATCCCGGCCAGGTCTCTCTGAAGAACAGCCCAGCCCTTGAGGACTGACTGACATCCCTATCGCAGTTTGGTGACACCTGCAAACTTGATTAGAGCACACTCCAGCACCTCCCCAGGTCCTGACAGGGATGTCAAACAGGCCAGGTCCCAGGACAGACCCCTGGTATTCCACCCATGACATGCAGAGTGCGACCCATCACTCACAACCCTCTGAGACCCACCACCCAAGCTGGTTTGTATCCATCTAGTCATCCACCCATCCAGGCCTTAATGTCCTAATCTGGACACTTGTTGTTCTCCTTCGTTTTAAAACCTTTTTCACTCATACTGATGTAACATAGAAAGAAATGTCAGTGTACAAAACTGCTCAGTGGGCAGAATAAGCAATCCAATCACTGGAAAAGACCATTTCTCCCAGCAAAGTGTGGAAAAGTAAGAAAACCACAGAATGTCCTATATTTGACTTTAGGAACAACTCTGTTAATGCAGTTTGCAGCATTGCTTTGTACCATAAGTGCCTGAGCAATGTAAGGAGTTACTACGCAGTGGAACAGATGTTGAAATACTTTACAGATCTAACTAGCAAGTAAAACCCACCCTGTGTTGCTCTCACCTGCTTCAGTGCAGCCAGGGAACGAGGTGACCCCCCAGCCCCATTTTTCTTCCACAGTATAAACTTCTTTCTTCATCGCTGCCTCTCCCTTGAGCCCCCATCGCCTTCACCTTCCCGTCTCCCTGTGCCAAGGCCTCCCATCTCCTCACTGTTCCTGGGGTCCCTATTTCAGTTTCACTTCCTCCCTCTCCTTCCACTCCCGAAGGACACAAGCAGCCAAGGCCAGAAATGTCAAAACAGACATTTTCCATGGTCACAGAGACCCAGGTGAGCCTCTCCTGACTCTCGCCTATCTCCTGCTGGGGCTCTGCTGCAGGTTGCTTCCAGCACTTCATGAGGAACATTTTCCATTACATTTTTCATTTCCAACTCTCAGCCTTCCTAGCATATGATTTCAGGTTAAAAGCAGGAATTTTGTACAGCTTATCTAGTTCAATATGATCTTTCTGTCAGCTGCTGGAAAAAGATTAGTAGATGTTAAAGCCAAAAGCCAAAATCCAGCTGTGATTCATCTCCAACCTCACCCTAGAAACTTAACCTCATCCCAAATACCAAAGTTTTTCTAACTGAAGCCAAGGGCTTGTACACATGAAACATCATTCGTAACCTTAACACGCACCACAACATATTTTCGACTCATAACCACATTCTCCTCCGCTGTGCGTTTTTTTTAAGTGATTAACATAGTACAACAGCTAAAATAGAAAATGTGAGGTAGTTTCAGCTACTGAACCTACATTTAAAGCCTGCTCACTGCCCTGCGGGATGCTGCTTTTGCTGCAGGCAGGTAAAAGAAGAGCGTGAGAAGAGTCACGTTGGCTTAGACCACCAGTGCACCCAGGCAAGGGCTCTAACCACGGCCAACAGGGAGAATGAGGAGAACACATACACCTTAAAGGGGTATTGCCCCTGGCCTTAAAGGTAATGCCTTTGCATTTCATAAGAAAACATACAAAGAAGAAAAATACCTCACTGGTGTTTCCCATTAAATTCCCGAAGGAAAAGAGGAAGCTTCTGACAAAAGGAGTCCTTCCCTGATGGTTTTCAGCACCCCTGCCAGTGCAGCTCTTCCAGGGGATCCAGAGCAAGCTCCTGCCCTAAACCTAATGCATAACAGCTCTATAAGGACACATGAATTCTTTGTATTATAGTGGATCAGCAAAGAGAGAAACGTTATTTCTACCTTTTTAAAACTCTTCCCATATTTAGTAGGCTTTGTAGAACATTTCACAGAAGGATGTGTACTCGCTCGGTAGCTATCACGTCTGTACGAGTCTCTTTAGTATTCTCCATCTACCCTGTGTCAGAGCAGTGGGTCCTGGGCTGCTGTCCACCAAGTCGCAGCAACTGACCCACAGGAAAAGGTGGCCAGCTCTGCATTGCCTTCATAATGTACAATAAAGCTCAATGAGGAGGACACCGTTTCCTCCAGCAGTCCACTCCTTGCAACTTCACAGCTGCCTGTGGAAAGGCAAAAAAGCTCGGGAGCCACTGTCTGCTTTTTTTCCTAAAGAATAATGGCTTTATAATGGAATTTTCCAATGAGAAAATTAATCTGGCCACATAACCAATTAGGATAACTAAGAACTCCTCAAAAGTACGTCTCTGCAGCAAAGCACCCCGATTCCACAAGTTTGCAAATCCCAGACACTGACTGGCTTGAGCTTCTAATTCACACTGACACCACGTTACAACGACCTGCCTATATCCGACATTAAGCATAATTTAATGCTTGTTAATCAACAATGAGGGGAAGTGTAAGCCCTGCATCCCTTATCTAATGCTTTCCCTCTCCTCTGCTGAGAGACTTAGAGGATTTGCTTTGTTCTGTCTATCATCTTTGGTAAACACCAATCACTGGAATAAATCTGGTAAGTAGGCTGACTTCTGACCTCTTCATTCATATTTGTGTCATATATAAACATGTTGCTGGCAATATTTTCTGGTGGTAAACTTCCTGGGTTTTTTTTTAACCCATTCAACAGAAATGCATTACGGAACATAAGGGAATTTCAAAGTATTATAAATATAGGATTAGGAAACTTGCCAGCAATATCTATTTCTGACAGCTGACTTTATTAAAGTTCATCAGCATTAATTGCCTCATTGTTGAATGACTTTTGCATGTAATTATCACCAGTCTAAACACAGATTGCCTCAGGTACAGTATCTAATGTGATCATGTGTGCTGAATCCTATTAAAAGAGCTGAGATGGAGCAGAGATCATTCTCTCCAGAACAGTAAGGAAGCAGAAGCAGCAATAGAAATAGGGGGAAAATTATTTTGCTCAGCCTAAATAGTGTTAATTTCTCTGTCTTATTCCAAGGTTTCCAGCAATGCTTTGGTGTCATAGATGCTGAAGCAAGACTTAGAGATGCCAATTCGACGCCAGTGCCATTTATCTCAAGGACAAGTGAAAATTCCTGTGCCCCACTAGAAAGAAAATGCCCGAGGCATGATTGCTAAAACGGGCTTTAAACGTCATGCTATATTTTAATAGACAGAAAGATGGATACATCTATGTCTAAAATCATAATTCTTAGATTATATTTATCAGAACAAGGCAAGGCTGGAATCATGATTCTAAGAAGTCTGAGCTCCGGTACTGTGAGCTAATACCCAAGGAGAGAGGACACACAGCCCCTTCTTTGAACTTCTATGCTGTTTTAAGATGTTTTCAAGATCTAAAGGCTCGGCATCAAAGACAAAATTTCACACCTTCTTTACACCAACCTAAAATCTTCACGCCGTATCACTATCCCATTCCCAAACCCTACTTTCTCAATAAAAAATAAATATATCAATTACTATTCCCTTCACTCAATGTATCGGCTCTTCTGAGACCAAACAGAAGACGCTCTGCTCTTCTGAATCATTACACGCAATAGACACGTGAAGAGGCTTTTTTAAAAAATTAAATAAAATTTTGCAAATTCCCATGTAGACTGATATTTAAAGTCTTCAAAAGGGCCATCTCAAAAGCCTCAGTGTCATCTTAGGAATGAGTTGCTCATCACAGCACGTTTTGCCAATGCCAATACCCACCATTCTCATCTATGTGCTTCCCTATATGCACACCTACCTATCACCTACTGGGGTTCTGGAGTGACTTTTCAGACTCATAGTCAAGACTGTTTCAGCCACAGATTTAACAGCAAAGGACTTCAGATCTGTGTTACGCAGTATTTTAAAATACAGTGTGAGAAACTATATTGAACAAGGACTTTCAGCAGTGAAAAAGGATTTGACTATGGGATGCAGGCAGCTTCTGAAAGTTTACAGTATTTTTAAACACTACTAAGCTGCTCTTGATTTGATGTTGTGTGTTGTCAAGGGCTTTTGCAATCCTCTTGTAAGAAAAGTAACTGCAGACACCAATGCTTGAATAAAGACAAGACTTGTCACTTTTTACCTTCCCTTACCCATCCTCACATTGCTTTTTCTCTCAAGTTTATTAGCATTAATAACTGAAAGCACTGGTGTAGCCTTTTAGGGTATTAGACCAAACCTGCAAATTAATGCATTGGTTCATCACAATTCATTAATCAAGCCTGTGCTGGATTTAACAGACAGCAGATTATTAAAGACGCCAAATTACACAGCCGAAAAAACCCAGCTCCCAGAGGGTCAGATGTAATGTGAATGGTTTTGCATAAAACCATAAACCTGCTATTAAATTAAAAACAGGCAAAAATTATGTCAGCTGCTTATCTAAAGTAATTTTTTTAAAAGGGATGTTACGCTAATTTACTTCTTAACTGGTCCTGGTTACACAGCAAAGGACTAAAGGTTAACTGCAATGGCTCCTCTGATGCTTGGTTAAGCAACTTACACTAACGTATCCTGACTGAGGTGAAGAAATTAATGAAATTACTACTGTAATTCATTACTAATGGAAAATTGTCAATGCTTTCAGCCAGCAGCTCACACAAATGTTCTGCAGCCACGAAGACCTAGTGCAGTGACTCATGCTCTTAGACTCGCTACTCTTATTTCAAGTCCCAGCACCATTCATCACGGCCAAACTTTACGCCACGCTATCCAGCAAAGTTGAGCGGCCTTTGATCTCAATAGCTGAGGTCTTGCTACTTCTGTGACACGGGCTTATGAAGGAAGGAAAAATAACATGTAATTTTCAGCATCAATCTAAGGAATGCTAAAATAAAGAGAGAAGAGAGGCAGAATCACCGCAACCAGCATCCAAAGTATCACAAACATAGGGAAGACTGTAATTTGCCAAGCAGTGATGCCAAAAGCAAATGTTGTAAATGAGTGTACATTTTATATATCAATTATGAATTTAAAGGGCAACATTTATAGCAAATAGCGAACACTAACAGTTAGTGAAGAGCCTGGTCTGTTGTGCTACGTAGTTCTGGTTTCCTTTTATATTATCACTAAACCACAAAACAGAATATCACACTAAGTTAGGATTGCAAAGTTGCCCATCCCAAAAGATTCATCTGTGATTACTGTAATAGTTGTCAGCTGGAGATAGCAGGAATATGTTATATTCAGTGACTTTGACATAAAGTATTTAATATTACCCGACTGCATATAACACAAAACTCCTAATAGAAGCATCCTTTTATGTTAGTTTATGAGACAAAGTTAATTTACAGGACAACATTTTATGGTTGTGGGGTTATGCTGGGAAGAAGCTGATAAAGATAATCTTCATGATCTTCCTATTGATTTGCTTTTGTTTGTGAGCAGAAAAGATATTGCTTCTGATGGCCATAAATACTCAAGAGCTAAGCATGGTGCAGCATGGTTAAATTATGCAAACAAAACAAAGTTTGAATATCAGCATGGTTTTCCCCTATAGGCAGAGAAACCCCTACCCATATAGGAACTCGACAAAGCACACCCAAAGCTGCTTTGACTCTGTTGTGTCCATCCCACCATGTGAATGGAAAGCAGATCTGGCACAGTGAGTAACGGCAGCATAGAGAGAGCTTTTAATGGAAGAAGACAGGAGATTTGCTGTCATATCCTTCCCTCACTGTGAGGAGTGAACCTCCCCTGCAGACAAGGTCCAGCAAGAGTGGCCAGAAAGTCCCTGTAAATCACCCATTTCAAGTGGGTGATCCATGGTAACCTCAGGAGAAGCCAGTGCAAGAAAAAGCCAAAAGGACACGGACCAGGGAAGAGCCTCTCTGCAGATGTTGCCCATTCCTTACCCTGGGTCTACAAGCACCACATCAGCTGCTTTCAGAGACTGAGTGTTGAGGCAGACGAGATCCCCATGCATCCTGGATGGTATTTCTCAGGCTGAGCTTTTGCTGAGTTCAAAAATGAGCATTTCTCATAACCCAGTGAAGGGCATTACAAGAACTCCTGCTCCAACTCCAGCTGAACCTGGCGCCAGGGCACACACCGAGAGCAAAGCGGTGTGAGGTGCCTGTCTGCTCCACTTTGCAGTTATTACTCCCATGAATTAATACAGTGTCAGAGCTCAAAACATAGATAACACAACCGAGAAATCAAAGGAATTATAAGGTCTTCATGGACAAAGAAGGTATTTAATGCAAAAGCCTTGGGTCACATTATTTAATACATAAAAATGACTTACAGTTCTAGGTTAATTCCCACTGAAATCAGCTGGGTACTGCCTTTGTGTACACATCTATACTGACAGACTATAAGGTACTGTATCTCATACAGCAGTTCTGCCCATATCCCAGGCCAAATTCCTACTTCAAACATCAGGTTCGTAACATCTCAGTAGCTCTTAGTAACTCCTCTATCAGGTTTTTCAAGCATTATTTCTAAGCCCCACTTCAGAGTTCAGTGGGATGGTATATACAGTTCCATTCTTTATGCCACGAGTCCCAGAATACTTGTTGGGGTTGGGGAGAAACTTAGCAGACATATGAAACACTGCTGGAATAGCTGGGCTTCTTTGTACGACAAGCAGATGAAAACAAGGGCCAGTTTAACAGCAACACCAAAGTTCACCTTCCTAGCACTATAAAAATTACAAAATTTCAATGTTGAATGTGTTCTCTAATTACATAAAACTCTGCAAAGAATAACACGGTTTACATTTATTATGCAAATTCTCCTAATTTATGACAGATTGCTACTTCAAATACAAGTATTAAATCTCTATTAGATTCGTTGAGGTAATGCACTAATATGCATCACTAAGGTCTTAAATTTCTAAGCAGCGATAGTGTTTGTTAGATGCAAACAAGGATTACCTTAATTAAAACACTATCCTCAGCATCTCAGAAGATTTAATCCAAATCTTTATATAGGGCACATTCATTATCTATCTCCAGTTAATAAAAATATGACCTACTTCAGTTACATTTTAGAATATAACGTTGATTACCATTTTGTTAATAGAAATAAGATGCTAAAGACTTTAAAGACAAGCCAAAAGCAATTTTGCCAGCCTAATTAAAATACTATTTCATGGCCTCAGAAGGAGCTTTATATTTATTCATAACTGTAGAGGTAGACTTTTTAGAAATGTTTTAAAAATATCAAATTAGACAACGGTCTCCTAAAAATGTACCTAAGGATAACAAGTGAGATTTATAACCAATGAGCTCAAAGTACAGCCTGAAGAGATTCAGAGAAGAACTCCTAAACCCCACAGGGAGACTTTCAAACACGCGAGCTGTTCTGATAAGCTCAACAAGACTCCCCAGTTCAGCAAAATCAGCAGGAGGAGGTCCATACCATGTGTCTTTGCCGAAGCAAGGCTTAAATTAATCATAGCACTCCAAATGTAACGTCGAGTTACTGCTAAGTAGTAGTTTCCAAGGAGATACGATGCTTATCAAAATACCGTGGTGCGCTGCAGCCTGCCAGATCTAAGACAGTATCTGAATGGGGTAGTGCACTTCTTGGCAAGATGCAGCTTATTCGGAATTAAATCAGGGACACAGCAGGCTCAGCAAGAAGGCAGTGTTTTGGGAGAGCAGAGGGAATACACATCCTCACCGTAAAGCTTCTCTTGTACCTACTACTGCCATACTATATAGGATAAAGGGGATCCAGAGGGACCACGGCGAGCCCAAGCGTGTGGCCAGAGAGCCCACGGGGCCACTGCTTCCCCAGAGCCATCCACTCACCTCCATGGATTTCTCAAGCCCATGCACAAAGCTGTCTTTTCACAGCTTTGCTCAGCAAACTGTACCCTCCCTGTACGTATCCTCTTCTCCATACAAAAACGTTGGACAAAACCATGCATCCTACAGAGACAGCGTGTCAGGATTTGTCCTTCAAACGCCCACACAGGTGCTACCTACAATATCCTAAACCAAAATGTTTCTTGTTAAAGGTAAGCATGTTAAGGTGGTGGCTGAATCCAAAGCCTACTTATCACCTGACAAAAACTCTAGCATACAAAGTTTCTTTTGCTAAAATTAATTCAAATTGGACACCTCTGTTATCACTGAGTTAAGGTTATTGAAATGTTTTGAGGGACTGAGGAATCTTGCTGATTTTACGAGACACAATGTTTATGGCCTTCTACTAGGAGTTAATATCAATTCCTACATTGTAAACCTGAAAGTATTGTGGGCAAATAATGCCACAAATCTCTCCGTTTTCTCACCACGAGTGGAAATTCCCAGTTTACCTGAAGTTACTGTTTCCTCTTGAGCTCCATCACGTAGAAGCCACCTGCTCCAACAAGGGGTCCAAGTAGCCAGCGGCTACACCAGGGGTTTAAAAAGGCTGGGAAAGGCAGGTTCAGGCAAAGGGGACAGGCAGGTTCTGGAAGCTCCTTCCACAGAAGATGAAAACAGCTGGAAAACAAGGAACAGGGCTGGGAATGGCAGTGACCCCCATCCTCTGCTCCTTCCCTCAGCATGGGGCAGGGAGCCAGAGGGGCAGCCGGCTGCTGAGCCCCCCCGGCCCCCCGCGACAGGGGCTGCTACCACAGAGCAGCCGGGAGGCAGACACAATGCCCACAGTCCCCAGGCACTGGGCAGCCATGGGGGCAGCACCCACACAAACCCTCACTGCAGCTCCTGGTCTCCATCCACACTTTCTGTCTTCACACGGTGGGCTCTGCTCCGCTCCGTTCTCTCACCGAAAACAAGGAGTTAATTTTACGAGAGAAGGAATTTTTTAAGCCTAAAAAAACTGATGACATTAGAAAGCTCATTGTAGACTTTACATAAAGAGGTCTTGTCTCTTTATCATGTACATAAATGTCACCCACTGAAAGACTGTTGTCACAAATGCCTCCCATGAGTGCTGGATCTGTCTGTAACACGGCATATAAGATGCTTGTTCTTCTAGTAATCTGCACTTTTCAGCAATTATTAATTCCTTAAACATTTAAAATAGACCTTTTCAATTGTGCTTTCACCTCTTCAGGTCACTGCAGCAATCTCAGCCCATGTGGCTCATAGTCCCCCTTTTAGTGTTCATTTTCAAAGACATACAGAACACCCAGACAAACCAAGAGTCAAAAGCAGCCTCCCGAGGCTAAGATATGTTTTTCCCCAAAACTCTTCCCTATGTTAATATAACTCCCTTTTACCAGGTTTCATGCATGAGACAAGGGACTCTAAAATATTCCTTATCTCGGGGAAAGCACAATAGTCAGGAGTTTTTCCCCTTTCAACTCTCAGCTACACCTCTCCATGAGAGCATAGGCTGGAAAGCCGATAAGGAGAGTATTCTAGCAGATCTATCCCTCTCTCTTCCACTATTATTAAGAAAGCGAAAAAATAAAAACCCCATTACCTCCAAAACGGAGGCAGGCTTTTGGTGAGATACGCCACTCCTCCACAGCGTGTATTCCACCAAAGGGATCCACATTGGGCTCAGTATCTTCTAATGGTTTCATCAGTTAATATTAAATTGGTTTCAGATAGGAAAAAAGGGATTTTCCTTGCACTGCACTAAATAATTTGCCTTTATATAGACTGCATAAACCACATTTCTGCAGAGGAACAAACAATTACTGTTCCATTTATATAAGTGGCAGTGGATGGATTTTCACAGCCTGACAGTCCGTATCCCACACTGTTGTATTTTGCTGTGTAGTTGACTTTCACTGTTTGGCCATTTTCTTCCATTTTTCAAATGGAAAGACATTTCACGGTAAGAACACAAAAGGACGGTGTTTTGTAGCACAGAGCTCTGGAATTAAGGTCTCCCCATCTTCATGATGGCAAGATGGTCCCTATAGCAGGGCTAGAATTGCCCATACATAAAAACAACCTGTGCAACCACTTGGACAGTTAATGGGATAACGTGCCACATAACGTATGCAGTGTGGCAGTCAGGTGTCCCCAGAGGCACTGCCAGGATCAGTTCTCATGCAGCCTAAAACCAGCTTGGATGCCCACATAACCCCTTGTGCCTGTCACAGGGTTGGCCAGGGACAACCGCTGCCGGGGGCACCCTCTGCACTCTTTGCTTAGGTACAAAACACAGCACTTTCCCGATTTTTCCAGCCCCGCTGCCAGAGCTGCTTGCTCAGTTTTGTGGTCAGCCAGGCTGAAATCCCACCCCTCTGGTGCCTTCCTTCCTGCACTTACACAAACTGTTTGGGAAAGCGAGGAAGGCCACTGCTTTCAGCACAAACCCAGGCCTTGAAGGAGCAAACCTTTGCTCTCCTTTTCGGGTCAGCATTGGCAAACACAGCAGCCGAAGTGACGGCCGATCTGTCCTCCACGGGGAGCAGGGGCTTTACCACCGCTGGCTCTTGTCTTCACCACCGAAAACCTTGGGATGCTGCAGCCACAGGCCCATCGTGACACAAGTCCTCCTGTCAGCTGCTCTCCTGTCAAGGTTCAGTACACAAGTGGTGGTGAAACAAAACGACCCAAATGAAGAGCAGTCTGTAACTCCCTTATGCTTCTGATTTTTACCACTGTGTGATAATTTACCAGAGCTGCCAAAGCTGCTTTTATCCGCAGATCCTCAGTATTCTGCCCTCACTATAAAGTCCACTCTTTTCACTTTGTATCCAAAGGGAAATTACTACCTTTTGGAACAATTCACACCATATTTGACCTTAAGTGATGACCTGAGGTTTCCTGCAGGTTATTTCTTCACATACTGGTTCTTATTCAAAGGTTTTAGCCTGTTCCAGCATCACCTCTGGCTTTAATAGGAAAACAAAACCAAACCAAACCAAACCTCACCCCTTACTTACCTATGCAGACAACAGTCTCTCAAATACGTTCGTGCACAACCTGAGAGCTGTCACCAGATTGCCACAAGCTATGTTTTGACATGAAAGTAACCTTATCCCAGGCCTCTGCTCCTCTTTTGCTCGCTACTGGCCACTACAAAAATAAGTCTGTTATACAAGGAAAAAAATCTTCTGTTCAGGATAAAGAATCAAAATCCTTTAGAAAGACTTTGATATTTCCATGTGTGTGTGGTTTGGGTTTTGTTTGTGGGTTTGCTTTTTTTATAACTTACGAATGAGACCTACTGATTTGTTCACATTCTGTTACCCTTCCATCGTATGCTTACAGGAAATACATCCCTTTTCTTTCTGCTACTGGAAATGGCATGAAGAGAACCTCTTGCTGCTGCTTCAGAAAAGAAGTAATAAACCTTATTTCTCTCCAGAGGAATCTTAAGACCCCCCTTGCTGCTACTCCTAAGAGTCCCTGCAAAATACTGGGTAACGGGAATTACATGCACTCATATGCTGCACTTCTAATGATTTGCTGATAATCAGAAATTTTCAGTGAGCTGTAACCTATTCCTACTTCAGATCCATAGGAAAGTTAACAGCTAAGATTTCTTTTAGGACTTTCAATCTCACATTCTACCTAAAGGCAGGAAAACTTTTTATTTTCCTGCTAAACAATTATCCACAACTCATTTGTTTTAACTTAGCAATGAATCTGTAGGAAAAAAAAAATCCATAAACTACATCATCAAGAACCACTCAACATGAGCCACCAATGTGCATCTGCAGTCCAGAAACCAACCGCATCCCGGGCTGCATCACAAGAAGTGTGGCAGCAGATCGAGGGAGGTGACTCTGCCCCTCTGCTCTGGTCTGGCGAGACCTCACCTGGATACTGTGTCCAGCTTTGGAGTCCCCAGTATAAGAAGGCTATGGAGCTGTTGAAGCAGGTCCAGAGGAGGCCATGAAGATGTTCAAGGACTGGGGCACCTCCCCGACGAGGACCAGCTGAGAGAGTTGGGGCTGTTCAGCCTGGAGAAGAGAAGGCTCCAGCAAGACTTTATTGTGGCCTTCCAGGACCTGAAAGGGTCCTACAGGAA
>NW_010199202.1:0-1313 GCF_000695765.1 Mesitornis unicolor
TGAATATTATAAAATATTTATAAAATTTTATACATACATATAAAATATAAAATAGGCAGAAATTCAGCCTGCATTAATATTCAGTTCTAATCAGGAAGATGACTTCACGTTAATGGTGCACAGGTTGTGTGTGGTGGATTGCAGAGCCGCGCTCCACCTACACCACAAAATATTTGGGGTTTTGTTTACAGCATTGTTTTTCCCTCTACTGTTTGTATTAATTGAGGATTTCTGGGGACTAAAATCTGTCTGAAGTATTAGTACACGCCGAACATTTTCTGAGGACCCAGCTTTTGGAAACTGAGAGGAGTTTGGCGAGCAAAGTCTGGTGGTGTTTTGTGACATCTGGAAAACCATGCTGCTGGTTTCAGCAAGTTCAGCCCCTGAGAAGAGACTGAGCTGGAAAGGGAAATCACTGAATAGGAAACCAGTTCTGTTGAGCTCAAACCAGGACTGCCTTCTTTAGCGGCCTACCCCTGAGGCCTACTCCCCCACGGTATTGGCCGACTATAACTTTGCATATTTTATAGTAATTTTGTTATTATTATTTTATTAAATGTATTTCTGTGTCAACCCATGAATCATGGGGAGGAGGCATCGGGTGACAGAGCAACTGTATAAACCACGAGGCCCTGAAGTGAGGCGTTCATAGTTTAGGTGCTGACACTAACAGGCTCCTAGGGACTTGCGTGGTGTCACTGTCATTAGCTCAGCCCTAGTGTGGGTCACGATTTAGCGTCCTTTCAGGCTCTGTGAGAAGAGATGCTTTCTTTCAGGCGTAATCACATCTATCGCACTTTTTGAGGCTGCAGAAATCATACCAGCGTAAAAAGGCACGATGGCTTTCAGAGCACTTAACATCCTGTTGTTTGTGATATCATTACAGGGAAGAGATGATGGGGGGGAATGTGGAAAACAGAGCTTTCTGCTTGTCAGATAATTTCTGTGTCTTCTGCCGCCTTTTAAGGATTTCTTTACAGAAGAGTCTATGGGATAATGGCAGAAAATGTGTTCTCCTCTGGTTATATCTGAAGGATGAGATTTTCTCTACAGAGGCCCAGCATATGATCCAAAAACATAAAGAAAATAAATAAAAAAAAATCTTTGTTTTCTCCTACTATCAAAAAGAAGCATTGAGAATAGAGAGAGGAACTAATAAAAGTGATATCAGTATAGAAAGTCTTATTATCTGAGCAGTTGCAGAGACTCAGTTACTTTTATTTAACAGCTGGCAAGAGAAAACTGCCAAACAAAACGTTTTTCATAGCAGATACACAGTCCAATGAAGAAACAAAAACTGGGTCAAAAACTGG
>NW_010199203.1:0-14977 GCF_000695765.1 Mesitornis unicolor
ACAGTCGGTTTTGCTATAAAATTCCTTGGACAGACGCCGTTTCCTAAAATATTGGTTCCATCAGTTTCATGAGGGAGATGTACACTGCTCTGAGGGAGTGTTTCCCCATAACAATACTACACAGAGACGCAGATAAGATACACAGGAATTCAGAATGCGACTGTACCGGGCGTCACCCATTTACCACTGCAGGTCAGGGAATACCTCCTGCTAGGTCTAAAGCAGCAGAGCATACCACATCTGTACTTGTAAATATTATTCGGAGATTTCAATATCCAAATAAAATCTCAGAATGAATATGGTAAAGGAAAAATCCTCCCTTTTCAAGTTGCTCTGCTGTCCTGCATTCTGCCACAGTTCACTTCAAACTTTGAAGTGGCAGAAGTAAAAAAATCAAAGTACAAACTCCAGTGTATTTTTTAAATTACGAAAGTTAGTTCAGTTTTACATCAATCATTTCACTCTGAAGACTTTGCAAGCGAAACATATGGACCTACATGAACTGCTAGTTCCAGGATAGGCATACAGATAACATCCTTACGACTAAATTTTATAGTCTTGTTTCCTAACAAAAAAAAAAAACTCCTTCTAACAGTAATATGGCTGGAAAGGCTAGCATTTTGTCAGTGTTCCCCAGCTATTCTAAACCAGACCTGTGACCTTTCCTCTGGCAGATAAGGAGGACATTTTTAAGAGTGCGTTCCTCAGTTCTGTGCTGCTCCAAAGCAATAGAAACAGAATTTCTGGAGAAGATTGGTAGATTAAATGTAACTGATCTTCCAGAAATGATGGTCTGATTATAAAATGGATGCAGAAATCTTTTCCAAGTGCAGAATCAGTTTGGACCAAGACATTGCAAAGTTGCTTGGAGGAAAAGCCTTAAGAGCTACTCATTTCAGTAAGCAATTTTGTGCTTATGATACAAAACAAGTGCTCTGTACTTAGAGATCAATCAGAAATTATTATTTGACATTTTGATCTCTTTATGATTTATATTAAGAGGTTACTGCTTTCCTAACTGTACAAAATACTTTAAATTAGATTCCAATATCTTCTGTGAAGTTTTATAGCATCTAGAACTCTAACTGAGCTCACGTTAGAGCCCCTCTCCGTGTAGGAAAGTCTGTGTCTAGACAGGGTCGTTACCTTGAGAGCGGTCTGCCTTAAGCCCACAGTGAATGTCTGAAGACTAGAATCTTTCATTCTGCTTACCTGGCTCTGTTTTTGCTCTTCTGGGAGGCAGTGACGTCGCTTGAAGGGCTCACTTTTGCCATGGATCTTTGCATTTATGCTTTTACCATTGCTGCCATGAGCGAGGCATCAGCCCTCCAGGTTTCTCAAGGTGACCTCATGCTCCAGATCTGAACTGCTCATGCTCTAACATCAGAGATTTAATGATGTACAATGAGAGTAAACAACCTTTTGATGAAAATTAATGTTAATGATTTGTTCTGTTATGTAAGGGAGCTTTATATAGGCAACTCAGTTCCAGTTTCATTAGATGGTAGCTTTGGGGTCAATATTCTCATCATGTTGTTTTTTTTTCCCTCAAATAGATAAGTGTTTGGACTGGGAAGGATAAAACCAAAACCAACAAAACAACAACAAAAAACCCACAAACAAACAAACAAACCAAAACAAAAAACCACCAGGGTAAAAGCAGTTAATAAATAAGTGCTTCAGTAGCGCAGAGCAGAACTGCGCAGTTGCATCAGCACCCTGGAGAGGAGCCCAGCTTCTGCACTTGTAAATTTATTCGAGAAGTTGCAGTTCTGCCTGGTGTTGCATACTCGATTTTCAGCACTTGGCTGAAACAAAGGCCCCGGTGGTTGAGCACTGTCAAGCTAGCTTAGGTTCACTGCTACAACAATTGTATTATTAGGCACTTGTGCAACAGTACACTGTATGCAGACTTACCTGAAACCTGACTCTTTTTTTTCTCTTTCTTTTTTCCTTTTATTTTGAAGTGATTTGCTATTTTCATTTGTTAAACTATTTTCATCATCTTAGCAATTTTCTGTAATACTATCTTTTCCTATGCTGTGTGATTTATTTTTTCCCTGGGAATTGGGTTACAAAAACCACCAAAAAAAGGATTTATGCATAGTTTTTCTTAATAAAATAGGGTTGCTTTTTATAGACAAGGTTTTAGTGGTTGTGGAATACTACCATTACTATATCAAAACATAACAAGTCACTCCCCAGTAAACACAGACTTTGGGCTAAAAGCAGAGATCAAACAGATCCCACGTGTCTGCATTGCTATTCTGGAATGCGATTTCTCTCCCAAGACTGACTTCAGAAGAGAGAATCCTTAAAAAAGGATTGGAATAAATTACTATATAGATTTGCCAGTTTTAAGTCAAACATCTCAATTCTTGGCCATCAAAACTAGGAACAAAATTGAAAGTCAAGATCACAGTATCATAACTGAGACCATTCTCTAGGAAAAGCTGGAATTTTTTTTTCTGCTTATAAATATCAGCTTAGTCAAACTTTCAGGGTATAAATGTTAGCATGTATGTGAGCTGGGAATTTTCCATGCTGTTGTGAAACCAGGACAACATCGCTGCCTCAGTTTCTCCTTTTATGGTGACTAGACTGTCACTGCTGTTGTTGTCTGTCTAAGCACTGTTTCTGGAACCTTATTTTTTTTCTAATACATGTTGACAGAGGATGCTAACATTATAGTGCATTTATATATAAAAAATAGATACAACATGTAACAATCAGAAATAGATGAGAATGTTTCCTACATTAAGCAAATTAGGCTGTTGAATGTTGACAACTGCATTCAAAAAATGACACATGGCTGTAATCATCTTTTAATTAAAGTTGTTTGCCACACTGAATACTTGTAACTGACAAAAATATCTTTTCTAGCTAGATATGCCTTCCACTTATTAAGCTTAAATTTCATAGCCTTGGGTGTCGGAGAATATTAGAAGCTTTAGGTTAGGTTCTGGCATTTTATCATGTTTATTAGTACTGCACTGGCAGTAACGCTTTTCAGAAAATTGAACGATTTATGGCAACAAGTACAATATAACATCATTGGCTTGGCACAGAGACACAGTCGTTAAGTGGAGGCACTTCTGGGATGTGAAGGCACCGAGACTCCGTTAGACACAGGAGAAAATGAAGTCTTGTCTGAAGTGCTATTAGGTCTTGAAGGCGGACGCTGAGGAAGTGAGGAGTTGCAAAGGGTTTACGTACGGCACCATGGTATAGTGCATTTGCATCAGAACGAAAAGATACAACGAGGCTTCATGCTTGAAATCTCATCAAGTGGAACAGGGAGTATTTTATACCCAGTACTTGGAACCCAAGATGTCCCCTTTTGTTCATATATTTACCCATCTGCTTTAGAATAGGGTGCAAACTTGTATTGACACGGATAATGACATCTTAAAGGATTTTGCCCATAGAACACAGGACAGAATTCTGCAGACTGGAGAGTACCCTGCTTCAAATATGGTTAAATAACAGAGAACACAGTATGCATTATGTTATATTTATAACAAACCAGTACAAAGTCTGCAATTTTTTTACTCCAATGTTATAATTGTAATTCAATAGAAACCAGATCATAGTTATCAGAGACTGAAACAATTGTCAGAACATATTTAATTAAAGGTTTAACTGTTCAGCATCATATAACTACAATAGAAATAGCACTGGAGTTACTTTTATAAAGAGAGAGCTGGAAATGCATGGCCTTCAATAATTAAAATATAATCAGTGAGATCCCTTTCTACTGGCAAGTAAAACTCTAAATATCCTGTACACTCACCCACAACCTCACCCACTCGTGATGAAAATAACTTTAATTCTTGGTCATTGCAAAGGTGGTGCACAAATAGTTATAGTTTCATGGATGCTTACATAAATATTTGGCAAGAATAAAAAGTCTCTCTTTAGCTGTGTGCTAGCCAACCTGTCAGTGCTTACAGTCAAGATTATACAGCATTCAGGCAAACAGAAGTGCTGAATTCCTTAGGGAGCAAATCTAAATATACCTCCTGTAGGCAAGGCCCATAACCTTTGAATGCCAGGCCTACAGCAGTGTGTGTTTGAATTATGTCTAATGCATAAACGTAAGTAATACAAATTAACCTAGAGCTTATGAAGTATAAAGCATACCTTGACATGTTACTTGTATTTCATTCAATTTTCTTTTTTTTTCTGTATTGCAAAGTTAAAATTCTAATTAAATTATTTTGAGATTAATTGCCATCAAAACGTAGTTTCTCTGGGTTGGTTTCTTCAAGCTCTCTTGGTTACTTGCTCATATTGTACAATTAAAAATATCTGTTAGCTGTTTTCCCCAGCTCAGTGAAAACAGCCTCATTTTTTTTCCCCAATCGATTCCTTTTCCTGGGCCACATGTGTTAAAAAAATAACAACCACCCCCAAACAAAAAAACCCACAACCAACAAACAAAAACCTCAAGGTTTTTTTAATCTACAGTTTTATATAGATCACAACTAAGAAAAATATGAAACTATAAGTCTCACTATAATTATAATTTCTGAGGTGCCTGATCTTGTAGTCCTCCAGTTTTACCACTGCACAAAGAGGGGGGAAAAAAGAGTCTCAGAATCTGATCCTAGACTATTTTTGCTTTCTTATGAGCATATTGAGAACCATGTAATACTTTCAACTTCCTTAGCTGAATTGTGGGTCAATCATCACCCCAAGTATAAGATTTGCTTTGGAAATTCAGGAGGGAAAAGCTGTAAATTTTAGTGTTAGATGAGCTTCCTGGGATGATCATGTAACACACTTTCCCTTTGCCAGATCTTTCCAAAGAAAGAGACATGCATTTGCTGCTCCCATCGCTGCTTCCATTGATCTCCACAACAGACACCCTGTGAGAGATATTAAAACACCTACTCATAGAGCACTGTTCACTTCACTGGAGATGGACATCTTGTTTTTACCCCCAGCTTAATATCTTTGTGATCTTACATAGTATTGCTTGCATTTCTTGTCCTTATCCCGACACAAGGGTAAGGACACTCCCCTCTAAGACACCTCAGTGTGCTGTATTATAGCTCCTGCTTTTCTAGGAGCATCTCCCTAGACATCCAGTGCGTGGGCATTCATGTGTTCCAGTATTTATCAGGGTCTTTTTCTGATCTTTTGACTCCTGCTGTTACAGGGCATCAAGCTACAGCATGTGGAGAAAGGAAAGAGGAGGAAAAACAAGAAAAAAAAAAAAGAGAGAGCAACACTTACCCTTTATAATTTCCCTTTCTTCAGTGCTCCTCAGGAGGCAGAGAATCCTGACCTTAATTTATTGTGCAGACTTGAATCTACTGATGGAACAATTTGAGTGGAATGAAAGAACTCCACACAGGTAGGATGCCTGCTGCAGCGAGACATATAAATTAGCAAAGACCTGAGAGGTGTTTAATGAAGAGCAACTGCACCTAATTAACTCCCAGAATGCTGGTCATCATCGAGTCGCTCCAAAATAAACACAAAAAAAAACCCCAAAATGAAACAAAAGACGTCAAAAAAATTAAAGATTTATTTATTTGACCACACTTCAAACAAGGGTGAAGTTATTCCCCAGTATGGGTCCCTAGAGGTTGATTTTACTTGTGTATTTTCAGTAATCTAGGATGACATATTCAGATTTGCTCTGTTTTGATCTGACTTACATCTGTAGCCCGGTATGAATGAAAACAGCCAAAGGTGGCCTCTGAAATGAGGCATCATAAGACAATTGTGTGTGTGGAGAGGATGCTTCCAGAAAAGTTTATGTTGTTTTTTCCCCAGATTTTGTTATTCAAAGAGGACCTAAAGTGTCCCATGTCCTGCCCACTGCCCTGTCCCCAACCTTCTTTTTCAGAGGAAATTTTGTTTTTCCCAACTGAAGGATAACTATTCTTAGTGACGGGCAGAAAAGAATCCTAGGTTACTGATTCTTGACTGTATAGCCAACACAAAATATTGAAGGAAAATAGATACTTGCTCCAGAAATAATCATTCTTTAATTGAGAGATTTTGTTAACTTTGTTTCTGATGGAAAATTTGATCTTCAACTGGCTTGCTAAAATATTTGCTAAGGCTCAACCCATATTATTGTTCACAAAGAATGGTTCACAAATGAAATACGGTTTGTCTATAAAAATAATGTTTTATGAACACTGTAATGAGGCTCACATTCTACCCTGGAACAGTTTATGAAAACTCTTTGAAGAGCTGTGTGCCAAATAAGGCTAGCGAGTAATTTCATGTGGGTAAATAAAGGACTGAAGTAAGCAAAGGAAGGATAACACCTCATTTCTTACAGAAGAAAAGGTCTCTCTCTTATGACCAGAACCTACAGTCCACAGTTACACCATAATGAATGGGCGACTATTGACTTAGTGCTCCAGAAAAGCCTGAATAGTCAAAAAATAGTTTCAGTATAGTCAGCTCTATTTTTAAAGAGCTACTAAACCTCTTGTTACGCAGTCCCTCATTGCCTCAGAGCAGCATGGTATGCATATGTTTTACTCTGTGGCTCTGAATGGTGAGGGCTGTACTTACCTCTCTTCCTTATAGGACACAGAAATTCCTTACAATTTCCCTCTGGAAAAAGCAGGTTCTCCTTCACCATGAAAAGCTACAGTTATTAACTAGCCATGCAAAAGCACGGGATAAATATTTTCAGCACATTGAGTTCACAGGTACTGCACTGGCATGCTAAACCATAGGTTAAATAACAAAGCATTTGAGAGAAATCTACTACAAAAAGATAAAGAAACTGTTGAGAAATAGTTTACTTTTTAGTAAGGGTCACAGCAATTTCAGACAATTTGATTGAACTCACAGACTTTGGGCAAATCACTTAATCTTTGTCTTCATACATGAATTATCAGGACATACTTCCAACTAGTTTTACAGGTTGATAAGTGTGAAATACATTTCAGACCAAAACAGGAAAGTTAAGCAACTTCCTTAAAGTCTGAGTAGAGTCCAAAAAAGCCCTAATAAACCAGTCTCTAGCTTCTTGCTTTACACTCACACTGTCTCCCTTTTATATATATTTTTTTCACAAGTCTTTTCAGTTTCTCAGACTAATTCATACACTTAAGCAATCTAGACTCACACTCCACTTTACATATGTGTATAATACATATACACATACATATATATGTACAAGCAAAGCCTAGCACACACGGAACTTGCTGGCATTAGAAAAGGAGTTGGTCTGAATACCCCAAACACGACGATTGTCAGCTGGTGGAGTCAGTGCAACCCTACTGAGGAGCTCCTAGACAGGAGGATTTCAATGGACCCCAGTGTGAAAAGTAAAGGGGGTGGTGCACCACTAAAACAAAGCATTTATGGGCACAAACAAAAAGAAGAAACTCTCACAAAGCCTGCCTTCCTGCGAAACAAACTGTACCACCAGAGTTCAGTGAAGGGTCATTTCATGTTGTCATTTATCAGCTACACGATAGTGGTATAAAATGCAAAGTCCAAAAAATCTTTAAGTAATCTTTAGGTAACCACTACCTGGATATAGGTCTTCAAAAAATGACCATCAACCTTCTAGGAACCTTCTTTATTCTTCCTTGAGTGTTCTGTTGATAGCAGAAGCTGGATTTTAATGGCTGTCCAGATGAATGTCCATGAAAAAGCCTCCTGCCAGTTCGCAGGTCAAAAATCTTGGCAGAATATAAAGACCAGAGGAGGTATAAAATCTAACCCTAGTAAATCTAACTGGACAGCAACAGAGCTATCCAGGAAATGTTAGAATTAAAATGTTGGTAAAGAATGAACCTTACTAATGAATAAACAGCCAGTACTTTGTGGGAATAAGTCTGCATTAACTTAGCTCCTTCCAGGCAGCAGTGCCTGCGGTTACAGCTGCCGTGCCCGTGATCCCTCTCTGCCCACACCCGGTCAATCGGACGCTGTTTGCCAGCGCAGTGTGGCCAAGTGACCCATCCTGACACAGCCCGCACCGAAGATCCCCCTGCCTTCTCTCCTGGCTTTGGTGGTGCATGTTTTGGAGTGGGGGTCAAAGGGATTCCTTTATGCCATTACTTAAGGGCCACTACAACTTTTGAACCTAAAACAAAAACCCTTTCATGAGAAGAAAAAGAAATGCCATGCACGACAAGTACCTATCATGATACTCATTCTGCAGTGCTGGAAAGGGATGTAACCTAGCTCCAGTAACAAAGCTCCAGATTGTTCCATTGTAAGCAAATTACCCATTGTAAGTAACACATATATTTACTTAGGGCACTGGAACAGGACGACATGCACACTTGATGCTGAAGAAAAGCTTGTTTGTACCTGTTATACTGGAGAGTTTGTTCAAGATTAATTCTCAGAAACTAGTTGTATTCCTTAGATTCTTACAATCTTTTACTCTGAAATGAATGAGACAGCTCGTAGGATATGCCACCTGATTTGGCCCCACGTAAGCATTTTCAAAGATGGGAATTTGAGTTATCACTCAGCTGAGGAAAGAGAAGGAAGCATTGATATGTAGGTCTGAAGGCACTTAAAGCAGTATCCAAATCTCTGCTTTGCACTGATTCGCTATGGTGTGTGCCATCCTGGATCTTACTGGATCAATACTGTGCTACAGTGGAAGTCAATGTAGAAGCAAGTGGTCCACTGTCCTACATGGGAAACAATCCATGACAGAGAGTGAGACAGTTCTAGTAATTTTTTATTTGTTGGGTTCTAATTCTGCAACTCACCCATTTAAATTAAACACAAATCAATCACAGGATGTCATAGAAGTGTCTCAGAAAGAAACGTTTGCCATTTATAGGACAGAGAGGCAACATGAAATACACCACAGTTACAACAAAACCCGCGTTATTACCCCATATGTATGTCCCCCTGCCCTGACACTCCTGTCAGTGAATCACCCAGCGTGCCCAGTGATGAAAACAGCATTTGTTTTCCACTTGCACAGCAACAGAGGGAAGCTCTCCTTTAGTTGAGATAAGGGCACTTTTTCAGAACATTCCTTTCTGCAGATGGGACAGGGAAGTGTCTGTCCTAAAGCTTTTAGCTGAAACCGGTTTCAGAGGAGTTTTGATCTGCACTAACTGAGTCAGGCACGCTCAGTGTTACCCACCCGTCCAAGCTCTACTGTATGTGACTTGCAGTAGTGAAGAGCAAGCGCCACAAAGTACCTGGCAGTGGTGAAACATCCTCAGACTGTGAAGTCCATCAGAAGGCAGAAAAAATGCCTTTGTCAAATGCATTTACATACCGACAGATGCAAATCAGCATTAAGTGGTGACTGCAAAGCACACAAGGTGCTTAACTGCTCCTGGTTTCAATTTCTTCAAACAAATACTGTGATAAGCTTCAGGTGGTGACAAACGTCCGTGACCAAGCCACTTACTGGCACTAGAACTGGCCTCTTCCTTAGGCTCTGCAGGTGGAACAGGGTTTATCCACATGCTCCACCAGTCCATGGAAGTGGTATGAGGGTGCACCGCATGCAGCCAGCTGAGTAGAGAGGGTGCTGATGGAGGCACCTGGGAACAACAGTCCACGAAGAGTTTGTGGTGCCCAGCACCTTGAAAGAGCACAGAAGATAAAGGCACGAAAATAAAACCACTCTTGAAGTAGTTTTCTGCTCGGAAAAGCACCTGGTCATTTTGTGAATAAATACTTTCCTCACTTTTAAAGGCAAAAATGTGAATATTCCAGTTCTATAAAGAACGTTCACATTAATAACAAAACTGTTAAATATCCTACACACACAACTATGCCAGAGGACAGATCTGGCTGGAATGCTCTGTCCAGTATTCTGTGATTCTATGTTTCTATAACTTCGACTTGCACCCCTCATCAGGAGGTGGGCAATCACCATGGGCACAGAATATGACCCTTATGTCCTCACAACACCCTTGTGAGGTAGATAGGTACCATGACATCTTATTCAGGAGAGGAAACTGAGGCACAAGGATGTGAACTGACTTGCGTGAGGCTGCACAGCAAGTCTGGGAGACAGATCTCTCCATTGTAACACATTGCCCTACGCACCCAACTTCATCTCCAGGGCTGAATGAAAGGCATCCTGACAAAATAGACGTAGTCCAACACAGATCTTTCTGTAGACTATTTCTGCTTCAGAAATGACACAAACAGGTGCTACAGAACACTGTTGTCATGGGACATGCATTCCAAAATACACAAGACAGCTCCCACTGCTGTCAGCCAGCACAAGCCCTAACATCCAGGCCCTAATTTTTTTAAAAGGCCTTCAATTGGAGCCTTTCGTACGCTTTGCCTCCACTCCAAAATTCCAGAGTTAATTAGTAAGGCACATCAGGGGCTAATCCAGAAACTTTCACAATGGGTGTGCAGTCCTACAGGCCACAGGTCATTTCCAGGCTGGCACTAACAAAACACGGGCTGGCATGTGAAACGCATCCTGTGGCTGAGAGAGGGAAAGGCTCCTGGCCCTGCTGGTGCCACAGCACAAGAAACACAGAGCCAGCCTTAACTCATCACTGCCCAGGACATCAGCTGAATCACGACCAGTGTGGAATTACGTTATCTCAACTCTCGATAAAGATATGCAAAGATTTGGGAGTGAAAACAAGGCAATGGAAAACGTGTTGGATGTTGACTTGGAAGGATTCCACCATGTGGCCAAGGCCCAACTAAAATGTAACATACATAACATAACATAACATAACATAACATAACATAACAACATACCCCTTCTTTCACTAGAGAAGTGACAACAGAGAATTCTCTGTGCAGCTGCTGACTTACGGATATAAGTAACAGTTAATCCATTTTCAGCCCCTGCCCGAGTGCAGTGTTCAATGCTAATGATTTACAAGTACATACCAGTGATGTGATAGTTCAAACCTTTCGATACAACAGCCTGCCCTCTCTTTATTTTGAGTTCAATAAATTCTAAATCTTGACCTTGACTGGAGGTACAACAGATCACTTGGTCATACTTATGATCCTTAAGGTTGTGTAATTAAACGGCACTTTTGCTCCAGCACAACTGGAGTAAATTTGAGTTGTTCATTCCTGAACTGATGTGTGGTTCTGGGAAGGCAGCAAACACCTGACACTCGATCTGAAGTGGTGATGAGACTCTAAATAATGCTTTGAGCAACAGGGAGTAATATCAAGGGTCTTTTCCTTGTTTAACACAAGAATTCTTCACTGCTCACTGGTTAGTTGTGCTGTTTGCCCAGGATGGGAATGTGTCCAGCTCAAACATAGGTCTTCCCCATGTGTTAATGGCCAGCGTGACACAGAAGACTCCAATGATGTTCATCACTATTCCAGATCTAACCTGTGCGACAGAAGTCCAAAACAAAAACAATAACCAGCACAGCAAATTGCAGCAAGGCCTATTTGTACCTACACAAGAAAGACACGTTGTCAAATAAATCACAGAAATAGCCATTGTACCCACTGCCCTATGTTCTTGCTTGGATGGAAATACCAGGGAACACACTGTGCAAAGCCTTTGAGCACTCTGCTATATAACTAGTCTAGGAGCTTTACAGCATGTACAACAAGTTGCACTCATTAGTTAAAGAACAGCTTCTGCCCTCTTCAAGTCTCCAGTTAGAAAACCAAGAATGTTTGGGTGTTGGGCACAGAACCTGGCACTGTGTGATCTGGCAGACAATCAGAGGATCAGGGCCTAGGGCAACTGATTGTTACCCTCTGCTTTCAGCTCCAGTGGAAACAAGGCTTCAGCTACATTCGCCAAAGCCCCAGAAGACTGGAGAGCACTGGCTGCATTTTAACCCTTCAGTGTTTAAGAGACATATGACTTGTCAGTTTTTAGTTTCAATTGGGCCGGGATGTATATCTGCCAAAGCCTGTGAGAAAGGCACTGTTACTTCAGAGATACAAATCTTTATTGCAATATTAACACCGCATAAGAGAGGTGCATGGGGTGGTGGTTACAGCCCATAGGAGCTTCCTGGCACTTTGGAAATACTTGGCTAAGGAAGTTTAACTCTCACCATATTTCAGGACAAAGGCAATGGAGAGCTTCAGAGAAGAGACCAGGCAATTACAATCTTACCATATCCAAAACACGGATGTGGCCGTAGGAAAACACTATCGCATTTGGTGGTGTTGCAACAGGTAGCATGAAAGCGAAGGAAGCACTGAGAGTACCAGGCAGCATGACATACAAAGGATGGATCTTGACAGATGCAGCCTGCGATGAAACGGAGAGAATATCACACTGGAGGTGTTCCAAAAGAAAAGCATGAAGCAGCTTTCCCAGACCACTGAGACACACAGGCTCATTTCGTTTCCTGGTGTTATATCACCAGAGTAATTTACAAGCATTTTATTCTGAAATCCACACGTGCTTAAAGATAACTTTGGTCTCGTTTCCTATCCCACAATATATAAAAACAATGCTCGATTCTTTCTTCTTGTTTGTTTTGTGCTATGGTATAATTTGGAGTTCTGGTCAAATTTATCCAGTGATCTTTTCTTTGACCTCAGACCACACTTTTGCCAGGATAACACAGGGATGGCATTATAATTGCTAGACACGTGGAGTAACACTCCTAGACATTACACAAGCTCTGTGGGACTCAGAACTCAAGTGCCAGTTTAAGTCACTAATAGCGCAGCACCTCAGTTGGGATAATTTTACTTTGATGAAATGGTCTAGAATAAAGTGGCTGTACTTTCCAAATTAAAGAACAAAGTAACCTATTTTTTCCTTTATGCTACAATTTCAATTCTGCTCAGAAAAGGCAGCAAAACTAATAGTTCTGGCTTCCTATGGAAAATTACACATTCCTAATAATCAGGCCTACCACTTTCTGTATTCTAGCATAAAATCATTAACATAAAGGAACTATTCACATGGATGAATAGAAAGTGCCAGATTTTGTTTTGGTTTGGATTTTTTGTGTGTTTTTCCAGTTCCGAGTTGGTGGTTCAAATGCAAAACGACCAGAATTAACTGATGTCTGTGGACCTGTGTTAAAAAAGTGACTCTCGCTTCACTTTCTCCAGGGCCAAGGGACGCACCTTACAGAAGGTTTGAACTGGCTTCCTTTTCAGGAAGGGTGCCATGGGACAGGAATCCTGAATTATCTTCTTCCCCCCAAGAAGCTGGTTCTCGGGGTTCAGACACATAGGGAGGGCAGACTGGAGAAAGTTTGCATTCTCACTTTCTACCTACATATGGTGCTATAAACATAGCAGTGAGCACCAGCTAAGATGACTCTCCCTTGCAGTGTACTGTCAGGTGGACTGCTTCGTTACTGGCTTTCAGATTAACATTGGAGCAACATTCAAGACAATAAATACGATACTGCTTTGCCACTACAGGCTGTCAGTTTAACTCTCATCTCCCAGCTGATAGGGTATAACAGGATGGAAGTAACCTCACCATGGATGAAAAGACAGGAAGGAAGAGGGTGGCTGTGGCAACATTACTGGTGCATTCGGTGAAGACGGCTATAATAAGCGAAAGTACTGTCGCAATGGCCCACGGTGGGATAGATCCTAGTGGAGTCATTTGATGACCCAGCCAAGCTGAGAGCCCAGAGTTCTGGCAAGAAAAAAAATGTGATTTTTCAGTGAGGCTTAGAACCCCTAGATCATGAACAAGGAATTCACGTGATGAGTAACATTCCTACCAAATAATGCTAAACACCATCCAGGAAAGTACAACAATCTGTCACAAACACTAAAACAAATTCCTTACCAACTACACCTAATACTGAGTCTCACTTTCCCAATTTTTCTGGAACACAAACACTTGCTCACACTTTGGTTACAATGTTGGTTGTTTTTTTTTGCGAAACAGAAACAACTGTTGCTGAGACTATTGCAAGTGCTGAATGTATCAGTTGGAAATTTCCTGACATGTTTTTCTTAGGTTTCTGAAGATACTGATGCTGTATGAAGGCTCTGTTGTAGAAACATAGGCAGTGATTGACTCAAGCAGCTTACAAAACCTTTGGCTTCATGGCTTCTAATGCTCTGGAGCTTTAATAATGTATGTATGATGTATGTAGATGAATGTAAGGCTCTAGAGCTTTAATTTGTCCCATGGTTTAAAACCAGCTACCCATAAAACTTACATCTGAATATGAATTTCCCCAAAGCATGGCACTGTTGATAGCCAAGGCTTGCTTTGATTTAGATGCATGAAGGAAACCACATGGTTCACCCCAAGATTCGTTCCTGCTTTGGGAATTCAGGTGCCTTTTCTGTGAATTTATGAACATAGGATCAAACCATGGGCTTGTGAAATGCAGCATATTGCCTGGCAACAGTTACTTCTTAACAGAAGTTCAAGAAACTCCACTGTACACAATTGTGGAAGATATCTACCCACAATTGTTTTCTTCCTGGCCACTTCAGTAGTAGTTTGGTTTAAATCTGAAGAGATATATCCTTTAAACATATCTCAAAAGGTTCTGAAAATCTTACAAGTGCTATCTATACTTCTGTTTTTCTAGTCAGGGCTGGGATCAGGATGATAACAGAAATAAGAAAGTCTGCTTTTCTGGCCCGTCCAGCCAGTGAAGATCCCAAATTACTCATGAACCTCTAAGAGGCAAGATAAATTGAAGAAACTTGATTAAAGCACACAAATTCCTGAAAATGAGGCACGTTCAACTCTCCTCCCAATTTTTTGTTAACTTGGATCTACCTCCAGATCTGGACATCTCTACTGGGTTTGGCTTTGGGTGCATGCCCAGTAATACAGGACTAGATAACAAACCAGAGAAGTTCGCCTTTGAGTCAGAGAATAACAGATGTCAGGACATACTGCGCTTGCATCAGCCAAAGCAAAACCTCCTCCCAGCAGCAGCACAATGCTCCAGGGCATCTTCCTCTGAACCACATTCCAGTCTAGCAGCGGGGCTGATAAAAATGGCTTTTTTATATCTGAAGTGAGAAATGAAAAGCAGAACATGTTTTAGAAGAGTGAAGACATTTTGTCTCCTGCTCTATAAGGTGCTAGGGAAAG
>NW_010199203.1:15008-22802 GCF_000695765.1 Mesitornis unicolor
GATGTAGATCACTGAGAAACCTGCACAGGGCAAGGGTAATAGCCATGAGCAGGGACCGTGCCCCAGCCCTGCCCAGGAGGTGAGCTACCCTGAGAACTGCATGCAGATCCAGTATAAGATTCTGCCATGTTAGCTGGAGCTGGTTAACTGTTTGTAATGTTACAACTCCTCTTTCAAATACCTTCTTCGGTCTGTTCAGGGTCAGATATGCTTGGATTCCAGCCTATGAATTTGGGTTTATTAGCAGGAAGAATGAACAGTAGTAGGGCAATAAACACAGCAGGAGCAGAATCAGTGATATACCTAAAGAAGAAAAGAGGATATAGCTTAGAAAATAAGACATCTTTCTCCTAGAAGATGGCTGCTTTTCAGCATTGCAGTCACAACTCTTTGTCACCCTGCTTGGGGCTTGCGCATTAGTAAAATGGGCAATTAGTTCATGACTGAGGTCTGTCAGACCTGCCACAACAAAAACACAGTAATAAAAGAAACTAGCGATAATACACATTAATAGCCCATCACAGATGACAACGGCTCCTGGGAGCAGGGTTCCTTCTCTGAGGTGAAGCCAAGATTCACCAGTTGTATCTCAAAGATGTATGTCCTGGTTTCACTGGGATAGAATCAATTTTCTATTCAGGAAAGCTGCATTTTTGAGAAGACGGCAGTGCCTGATCTGGTGGGAACAAAGTTGCTAAGACACTTAGTATGAACATGTGAATTCATGTAAGGTTGGAACAAATGGCCCTGCACTCAAAATGGAATGTAAGAGCAAGGGAACCTGATTCACTACCAGGAGGGTACAGGATAAAAAAAAGACTAAAAACTTACTTTTCTCCTTCTGGGAAGAGGCTGGTGGCCCAGCCTTTTACAAAGCCTGGATGTCTGGAAAACCACAGGAGAACCAGCAAAACAAACATTAGGAGGACATTGAATTCAGCATAAGAGATAGGGCCTAATTTCTTCATTTCTGCCTTCAGCACGTTGTATGCAGCCTTTTCTTTAGCAGTTCTCTCTGTTCCACAGCCCCAGCTTTTTTTAAAGCTTTAAGGAAAAGGGAGAAGAAATACTGTAAGCATTAATACACAAAGGATTTAACACACTTGCCACTGAAGCTGCCACTCCTAGGGACAGACACAGACTACAGCAGAGAGCCGTACAGGAACAAAGAAATTACAACAGTGTCAAAGTATTGCATGGGGACACACCAGTTCTCTCAGAAGAATGGGGTCTATGAATGGAGTTAAGTTTCTGTCCAGTTTGGAGCAACCTAGGATGAAAAACTCAGTTTGACACAACGGTAGCAAAACAGATACAAGAGCTCTCCTAGGGTTGAAATTTTCAGATGTGAAATTGAAGAATAAAAAGGCAATTCTGTCTGAACATTAAGAATGTATAAAGCTTTTGCCTTCGTGTAATTCCCATGAGCACAAAAGGTTTCCAGACCTCAGAGGTTGATGTGAAATGGAACTGATCTCTGCTACAAAATTAATAAATTGTCAGTGTATTTGTTTTATCCACATTTCTCAGTAAGCTGATCTGCACTATCTGATGGGCAGTTAATATTATGTAGTTAAATATTATGTAGTTAAAGACTCACTTTAGTCCCATGAAGGAGCACTGTAGCCAAAGCCATGCTAGTATCAACATCAGAATCATGTTTGGGAATGCAAACCCAAACCAGGAAGCAAAATTCACAACATCATTATTGTTGGGGTACAACCTGAGAAGACAAAATGCTTTCTGCATGAATGTCAAAACATTCAGTAATCTACTCGCTCTTTAATATGTGCTAGCGACAATTATACACGTAAATCTACGAAAACCATTACAAGTAATCACAGGCAACATCTGTAGCCTAACTGAAGTCAATAGGAAGGTAGCCTGGACTTCAGAGCAGAACTTAAATGATCCTTGTTTTTCCCTGTATTTTCCTTTAATGCATGTAGGAGCTCATGTTGATACTTTAGGTCTCAGTAAGAGAAGTGCTGCTGAAAGGTCTCCCACACATCCCGGGTACCTTTCACTTTCAACATGCCTGCTCATTTATCCCAAGACAGGATGTTTTTTTTCCTTCCCATTCATTCTAGTAACAGCAAGAACTGTCTTTCCTGAAACTATCAGCAGCACTTCTGCTCACTTCAATAGAAGACAAAGCTGCTAGTTGGCTTGAAACAATGAAGCCAGTGTTTTAAGAACAGCAATTTTTATTCTTCCCTGCGTTCACCAATAATGACTGGAGGAAAAATATCAATAGAGAATTTCCATCTGCGTGTCAAAACCAACAGGTAATGTGGCAGCTGAGGCAGAAGTACTCATAACAGAAGGAAGCAACGTGGAGGGACTGTTGTGAAGTCTGCAAAATTTCCACTGTAGATTAGGTTGATTTAAATAAATTCCCAAACTCAGTTTAGCAAAGAGAGTAATTTTGTGGGTAACTCCTTTCCTTTACAACTGTATCTGTACTGTTTCCACATCCACAGCATGGAGAAATAATATCATAGGAGTGGCTAAGCTATTTTCAGCTTTCTTCAGCATGCTTATGAGAAGAGTTAATCACACATTCTTCTGATGCTCTTCGCTGCAGTTTGTCTGCTGATGTGCAGCATTTCAGTTGAAAAAGAGGAGGTAGAAGAACCAGTATCTCATGATCAACCAGCTGTCTGCTGATTACCAGCAAGTATTTCCAGGTTTCTCAGGAGACCTATAATACCAGCACACAGCTGCCTCAAAAAGGCTGATGCAGAAAAATGAGGCCTATCACTTCATACACATTCCCAACTCTCAGCTCATCACCTGGTTATTACTTATACTTTGCAACTCAAACTGTCATCTAAGACTAGTCAGTTGGTCACGGAAACAGTAAGATAGTATAAGTAAAAGAAACAGCAAGAGTGACTTACTGATTCATCTGGCCTTTCAATACCATGTTTGGTCCTGTTCCAGTGAGTGTGGCAGTTCCTCCAATGCTGGCAGCATAGCATACACAAAGTGTCATTCCCTTACATATACGCTTCCTCATTTTCTTTTCCTCAGATCTGGGGTCATCGGGGACTTGTCCATTGCTTATGACTAGACAAAAAGAATGCAACTTGCCTCAGGTAAAGCTAGGGAGACAGGGAGTTCAGGACAGGGTCTGCAGGCTCAGTGCTTCCAGTTTGTGTATGCCATCTACTTCAATTAAAAAAACCCACAGATATGTCCCTAAAAACTTTACTCATATTCATGAGAAGCTGAAGAGAGAGGCCGACGATCTGGGTCTACATGATCCAAGGATGCAGTCTTCCATATTGGTGCCACGATTCCACAGCAGTAATTTCCTGTTTTGCACAAAGGCTTACCACCAGCCAGATGTTGTAACTGCTGGCACGATTCCAATGCCACAGTAAGAACCCAACTAGCTTTAACAGCGGTGAATACAGGCAATAAAAAACCCACCCAGAACCAGATTCTCACCTGGCACAACAGCTAAGATCAATATGCTACGTCAGTTTACACTGAGATTTTGCTGCTGTGTCCATTGTTCTCTGAGGTTAACAGTCTAATCTTGAAGTCTGACTGGACTAATGTAGCAGGACCATGAATTTATGGCATGCACAACAAACTCAACAATACCAAAGAGTATTTTTTGCTCACTTTTATTACTGTGAGTCAAAAGACACAAATTCCCTTTTCAATGTAGCTTTTAAAGTACTCCTCCTTCTTCTCCCCGCGTGCGGAGTAGAATCAACTCACTGCTGAGTAGGCTCTTACCATGTACTGAAGTGGGATCTGATGCATTCTTTTCCTCCAGCTCAATCACTGTACTTGTTTGCCCAGTTGCTTGTTCCATCATGGTCACATCGTACTCTGTGTTGTCCATTTGATCCAGGACAGCCTGGACAATGGGAACCATCATAGCAGTGGTGGCTGTGTTACTTATCCACATGGACAGGAAGGCAGTGACTACCATAAATCCCAGCATGAGGCTGAAGAGAGAGAAATACACAGAGGAGAAAGGAGGAGAGAAAACAGACGCTGTAAGGTTTTGTAGTCACTAGAGCAGTAGAGTAGAGCCCGGAGAGGGATGTGTGTAGCATCCAGTAACACAAAGCAGGGCCAGATTCCCTTCCAAGACAGCTCTGCCACCTTCACTGAAGAAATCCCAGAAAGCCATTTAGCTCCTTAATCTGCGCGTGATTAAGTCTGTCTTCATTTTGTCCACAGTGGCAAGCATCTAGAATTAGCCAAATGCTGGTTTTCACTACAGGACAAATAAACTGTTCCTGCTGCCAGACTTCACCTCTGGAAATTCTGCACAAGCACAGCTTTCTTGAAGGCTCCCTTCTCTGCTGACTGTTAAAACACCATCCCTAGGCCTCTGCTAAATTGACACAGGCAAGGAAGAAGTAATGTAATACTCTTACAGTGCAGGTTTCACCCCAAGAATCAGCAGGACCCTCAGTGCAATCCTTTTGTGAAGATTCCACTGTTCAACAGAAATTGCAACAATCAGCCCTCCGACAAAGAGCATGTTTGTGTCATTTAGGTACTGCAAGCACACCTGAAAGACAGAGAAGGTAGGTCAGGGCCCCACATGTTGCCTCTTGCCAGCTTCGCTTGTACAAACAGCCAGAGAGAGCTTTGGAGGGGACACAGTGGACTTGCTGGCACTGTGCTGTCTCCCCTGTCAGAAGTTTGTCCCGTGCATTCTGAAATCTCCCAGAGGATATGCCAGCACTGCTCTCTCATGGGATGGGCCATGAACACACAAGCTGTTGTGCACTAGCAGGATGCTCTCCAGCAGGATCCACACCCGGACACGGGCCTTCCCGTCTACCACCTTAACCCCCACACCCTTCGCGTTTTGGGCAAATGTGTATTTGTTCTGTATCTTCCCCTACAGGAACGCTGAACACTGCTCAACATGTTCAAAAACAGCACCACAGGGCTGAGGCACTTTTCTGTTGGATTTGTTTGCTAAATATTGATGGGGGATCAGAGCAATGGATATCCCTATATCAGGCCTGGACTGAGTAAGTTCCTTACGGATTTAGAGCTCTGGACTCCAAGCAGAGGGAAAAACACCACAGGCATGAGGGAGGTAACAGCCAGTGGGATCACTTCAGTGCACCAGTACACAGCCATGATGATGATGATATATGCACACTTGGCCTCCTGCAACATAATGGAAGACATATTTAAGCACAGAAAACTATTCTTAAAGATAAGAAACACATTGATAGCTCTTTATAAAGGGGCCAAACTCTCCATTGCCTGTAGCTTAACAAGCTATGCTGAAATAGGTAAGAGATGTGAGGATTTAAACTTGTACTTTTAAATCTTGTTCTGAAATCACTTGCATAAAAAGATCTTTTTGACCTAAATCGTTTGTTCTAATGCCCTCACACAAAATGTAGGGTGTGAGAAAAACAAACCTTCCACAACTAAATAAGTACAAAGTTTGCAGTGTGCAGTTACCTCTTGGCGGTTGAGGTAAGCAAATTTCACATCTAGGAGCCAAGATTTTTAATAGTGTTTGTAGATCTGGACATTTCTATTTTGAGTTAATTATTTTTAAATGGATGGCCAAATTTCCCAGTGTGGATGATTAGCTTGACTGAAATTCACAGGTCTAAGAAGTGTGTCCAGGAACACACCTGGGTCCAAAAACTGTACCGCTGAATAGTTCAAAAGTTCTTAACTTTTACAAGTAACAAAGTAAAACTCTTTTACCTTTTTTTATTTTTTCGTGACTAAGCACGATAGAAATACTTAAATACATTCCCAAAGCACTCTGTGCTCACCTAGTAAGGGGATTCACTAGATTAGAAAAGCTGTAACATGACTTTTTATACTTTTTATACTGTTGATCAGGCATTTCTGTAACCTGCTCCTCCTTGGTTTGTACTTCCAAAATTGTCAGGAGAAGCAAGCATTCATTAGCCAACAGTAAACAGTGTTTTAAAGCTTAAGTCTGTTCTGTAGTTCAGAATTTGCTCATATATAGAGTATTTGTTTAAAGGATTTTATTCTAACACAACAAACAGGACTTTATTGCAAAAATACATGGTGTTACAGTGACATTTAAAAATTGCTGTAAGGTGATATTTATAAACAGGGGTGTGTTTTCCTTCATTTTGTTGATGTCGAGAAGCTTAAGAACCAGAAAACAGGCTTTGTAAGTAATTTGATTTTTTTTCTTCAGGTTTCCAGGAAATTAATTACACCACAAGTTTTGAAAAAAAAAATTTCTTCAGATACTAAAAGATACCAGACTAAAAGATATCAGGATCCTATTTAAGTCTCTTCCTTTAATAAAAATGAGGTGAGCTCATGACACAAACTACGCTGTACCAGAGTAACGAAGTGCTAGAACTGACTGTGGTTAATCTGTTGCCAGTATGAAAGACAGATAAACAACCCTAAGTGAATAAAATTCACAGTGCAGAAGAAACACTGGTTTTGTAGAGTGGAGAGTAAATAATTTATGTGAAGTTCAAAAATACAACCATGCTTATAAATTAACTCCAACAACCACAGCCAATTCAAACAACCAAAGATCTGGAATCAAATATATGTCTGTACCTACACCTATATCTATCTGTGATTTATGGGAGCAGTCACAGAATGCTTACTTGGTGTCTCTGGACAGTTGACAGAAAACAGTGATCTGCCTTCTCACTGACAGCTGAAAAAGCAGCCACTGACGGAAAAGTTACTCTCTTGTTGTGAAATACTGTAATTTCCCAGATTAGACCGATGCCACCGTATTCCTACAAATACTGGAAAACTGAAGACATACTTATTTATTTAGGGAAATTATCTTTCCTAGAATTGGTCAAAGTAGTGACTAACAGTCAGGAATTCATCTTTCTGTGAAGCACCAGCATTCAACTGAAAGGTAGGGCTGGTATTACTTAGATGGGTAAACCAGAAGGGCTGGCAATTTTGATTATAAATATGCATGACACTTTCCTGTACTTTAAAATACACTGAGTGACACAGATCTCTCAGAAGGACTGTTTTTAGCATTAGAATAGGCTCTAAAGGTCTAGTAGGGTAAAATACTGCAAACTGAGCTTTCACATTTTGCCAAGAAGGCTGGATGACATTAAAGACCAAACTCTTCACTGGGTTATTCCAATTTTATGCTGGTTTAACTCCACTGAAAGCAAAAGAGTTGTGCCATTGCCATGACTGGAGTAAAATGGATGTGAATTGGGGCATATTGCATTTGAAACGCTGTTAGGATTACACACAGTGCACAGCTTCCCACTGCACCACTGATGAAGCAACAGCCCTCAAAGTACCTCAGAGCCTCAGCAGCAGCATGAGCTGAGAACCAGCAGTCCTGACTTTCAGTCCACTGCCATCATTACCACATAACGCAAGACACAGATCTGAACGTGCAGGCAGTTATGCACGCGTTCACGTCTGGCCTCAGAAGAATCGCACCTCGTTCGCAAGATGGGCTGGGTGCATGGGAGCCCCGGGTGCCGGCAGTGGCACAGCCCTGGGGATGCACAGGGATCGGCACAGGCTCTGCAGGCTCCGCCGCCCGGCACCAGCGGCTGGAGATCATCCGGGACGGAACCTCCCTGAGCTCGGGTCTGCGCGGCTGCCTGAGCTGTGCGGCACCGCTTCAGGGGCGGTCTAGGGTCCCGGGGGGAAGCGAGGCCGGGCCGGGGGGGCTGTTCCCCGCGTGGGCCCCGCAGGCACTTACCCGCGTAGGCACGGCGACCGGCAGCGGCAGTAGCAGCAGCGGCGTGAGGAAGAGGATGGCGAAGGACCGGTACCTCAGCAGAGGCCGCA
>NW_010199204.1:0-9519 GCF_000695765.1 Mesitornis unicolor
TGTGATTCTGTTATTCTGTCAAATCATGCTCATTATCAGTCCTGCTTGGATGAGGCATAAATGTGGGATGAGATATTCACTTTGCCAGTGGGTTTCACTGCTAACTTTGCAGCAGAGAAATGTAGATAAGACAGCCCCTAGGGGCTATCTGAAAACTCAGATGTTCCCCATTTTCTCTGTGCCCTTTTCTTCCTTCATACCATATTTCCTGCTCTCTGTTCAACCTCTTTCCAGTTCTCCTTCCCCATTTTCAATTCCTACTCCCACCAACCTTTTATCCATATAAACTCTATTTCAGGATTGACCTTCCCTTTTTGTTTCCCACCGCTTACGTCCCTTTGTCATACCAGGCTTCCGTGTCCTCTAGCTCTTTTCTGCACAAGTATTAGCAGAGGAATCAGTGCAGACCTGAAAACAGAGCAGTGAGTTTTCAGGAGGGAGTTTGGAAGATCAGATGTATTTGTCCTTTGAGGCTCCAGACCATGCAAAGAAGAACACAGTGACTATGGAGGGTGCACAGGAGGTAAGTCAGTGTAAAAAAAGACATAAATGATGACTCAGTGCAGGAATTCTGAAATATCTGTTACTTAAATGTAGCTGCTTACTGGCACTGATTCAGTTGCAGAGGGAGACAGTTTAAGCACACAGCTGGATATGACAGCCAAGTTCAGCTGTAGCCCCGTTAAAAAGAAGTGCTGTAGTATTCTTGAATGCAAATCACATTTGGAAAGGATACAAATGTTGGAGTTGAGTAAAGCTGGCTATAAACACTGCTGTAAACTTTGGGTTGAATTTGTATGAGGGCCAAAAGTGCTTTTATGTTGGAATATAAACTATTTGTAATTAAATCATTGTGGTATGTCTGAACTTCCTGAATGTAAAATGGAGAAGAACGTTACTAAAAAGAAGTGAGTGCTACTGAAAGTCAGGCTGAGTTGGATCAGATCCTGCCATGTCTTGTACTTCTGGCAGTGCTCTGCTCCACCACAGCCCAGTATCTGCAGGCTTGCTGGGCTGGAAGGGAAATCAGGACAGAAAGGGGTTTCATAAAAGCAATAGCTACCATAAATATTTCAGCCTGTTGCTCCACACTGCATTTCAAACACTGTTCCAGGACCTGCACACTTCCTTTCCAGCTTTATCTGCACTTGTCCTCCACCCAGCCCTTCCACACCTGCTCCTCTCCACTAACCCTGCTAGAGATGATGTCTCAATGCCTTTGCCCACTCCTTTTGTCATCCTGCCACTCACTGAAGCTTAATGATAAGATGTGTGTAAAGGGGATAGTGCTCAAGGGCTGGAACATTATGTACATTGCGACTGCAGCTGCACTCAGTACTGTTGATAGATCAGCTTCCCCGTGACTACGCAGGATTTAGGAGTGGCACAAGGTGGAAAGAACTGGTAATTTATTGCCCATTTTAGCCACTCAGGGACCTTGTCCACCAGACCCCTAGCAGGCAGGACAAAGAAGCACATTTGGTTTTGGAGTCTGCTAAAAGCTTGACTGAACCACAGGAGCCCCCCAGCTCTCCCTTCTGGAGCTGACTGAGTTTACTGAAGTCCTGCACAACAGCCTTGGGCTTGAGCAGTGGAGCCAGTGTGGTGTGTGTGGCCTCCTGTATGGATTAGTCCATGCAATCCAAGCAGCCAGACCCCACTTTCTGGGCTAGTGCCATAGGTCTGGAAACCTACAGCACCAATTCACACTCATGTATGCACATAAATGTTTGAGGAGAGCTGATAGAAGGTAAAGAGCAGCTCAGGAAATGTGGTAAAATTAGCTTTGCTGAAGTGATCCCAGGCCGGGTACTGGTGGGGGATGACAGCACAGTCACCTCTGGTTGGCTCAAGTGTCTTCCTGAAGTCTCTGCCCACAGCCCTGAGCCCCTCCAGCCGCTCCAGGGCTGCTTTCCATCCTGACCACGCAGCCCCTAGGCACACGCCTGTCTTACGCCATCAGAGAGCTGCCAGATTAAAAGCTGCACGCCTTGGTGCTGATGACTGGAGTGATGCAACATTCCTTTTAAGTGAAGTAACTAATCCTCCACCCCTCCACTGTTATAACCAGTGTCCACCACAGCCTCAGGTCTCTGAGTTGTGGTAGAACTCTCATCCTTAATAATATGGTTTGGAAGGGTTTGAAACCAGGCTGCAGGTGTTTATTCCAGGGAAAGATGAACAACTGGGTGTATTACTTTTAAAGTGTTGCCATTCCTTTGGGGAAAAGGAAGTTCGTGTCACAGAACTGCAGAGGTGGCTGCTTTGTTTCGGATTTGCAGGATAGCAAGAGTGTGTAAATCCAGAAAGTCGAAGTATTTAATGGATATGAGAGGAGAGAGCTGCCGAACATCATATTTTGCTTAGCTCTCCTAAGGTTATAGTTAAGGAAAATATTGCCAAGTTTTCTGATACTGAGACACTGCTAATTTTGTTGTAGTGCTTTTCTTTCTGTTTCATGGTAGGGCTCTCCTGGGTAGCAATATTAGTGCCACAACCATACGGCAGGCTGTGTGCCAAACTCCAGGGAAACTACCCAGAACTAACCAGAAAGTAGAGACAGAGAGCACCTGTGCAAAAGCTTGGTAGATTTTGCATCCATCCAAAGATTAAAAGCAAGAGTTAACGTTTTTTCCCTTCTGTGGAAACAAGTTCTTCGGGAAACTGGTTTGTGTCAAAGGCTCAGGCTCAATTGTCCCTGTTGACACTCCAGTGTATGAAGCAGTGAATCAGTGATGTGTTTGGGGGAACCTAACATATAAGGGATTAAATTTTGAAAAATACCGTCTGTTGCATCAGCATAGCACGTTTGGAGAAACGATTTCTGTCATTTTGAGGAGGTCGTAGAAAACCCTGAAGAGACAGAAGGGGACGTGAAAGGAAATACTCACTGTCTTTCCCATAGAACGGCTGGCAGGTGTCAAATGCAGCAGGAAGGGAGATCACTCAAAAGAACCAGAGGGGATTGCCCTGCACGTGCCTTGTTGGTAAGCTGTGCATCATCACAGGGTGCTGTACTGAGCGTTTATTTCTGTTCAAAATGCAATTGGATACAATTTCAAAATGTCTTTTGGGGTTTTTAATACCAATGCAGGGCTTCTGGTTTGTCTTGTTCCTACAAACTTTCCTAAAGCATCTGCTATCCTGTGCTGTCAGAAACAGAACACGACAGAGCTGAACTTGGATCTGATGCACTTTGGCTGTGTTTTAAGTCTTATGTCATTTACTCAGAATTAAAATAGTTCAATATTTATCTTCATTTTGAACATTTATTGTCACAACCTTATATCTTCCATTTGATCAATTCACTCCTACTTTCAGACAATGCCCTAATGAAGTGCCTGCTAAGACATAACTTGGAAGACTAAAAAAGATCCTCATCCAAGCAACTTGTAATGCTGGGCTATGAGCCAAAATGTACTTAATGTTATTTATTTGCCTTTGATTAAAAGTCTTGCTGCTGGCTCTTTTCAAAGTTTAATTTATTCATTTGCCAGATGTCTTCAGGTGAGAAAAATCCATTGTGAACAATAAATCACATTTTCTTCAGTACTAAAATGAAATTTCTGGTTAAAAAAAGAAAGAGGTAATATGCTAACTGAATTGGAGTTACACACACTTTTTTTAGTTCATTGTTAAAGAGCAAAGTGTCATCAGCTATGAGATCTGTATTCAAGCCCATGCTGTCAGGGCAGCCTTGAACTGGGAATTGTGAGTAGCTCAAGAAGAGAAAATCCTTTCCCACAAAATCCTCACGCTGTAAATGTCATTATCTGCCTACATCTTCTATTTTATCTTCAGCATCTCCATTAAATTTACCACTGTGAAATGCTACATTAACAATGTTTGCAGCTGAATTAAACTGTGTATTGGGTCTGGCTGAGATGGAGTTAATTTCCCCATAGCAGCCCCCGTAGTGCTGTGCTTTGTACTGGTAGATAGAAGGGTGCTGATAACACTCCAGTGTTTCTGCTACTGCTGAGCAATGCTCCCACAGCACCAAGGCTGTCTCCCCAGCGTTGCCCCCTCCTCACCCAATAGGCTGTGTGTGGGGTAAGGTTTTGGGAGGGGACATAGCCAGGACAGCTGACCCAAACTGACCAAAGAGATGTTCCATACCATATGATGTCTGCTCAGCAAGAAAAGCTAAGAAAAAGAGAAGGGGGGCATTTGTTATTCTTTCCAATCTTATTTTTCCTCCACCTGTCCAGCCAAGAAGGGGATGTGATGGAGTGGCTTGGTGGGCACTTGGTGTCCAGCCAGGGTCAACCAACCACAAATTGAAAGGAACAAAAAACTTCAGTGTCCTGAAAGAACAGGTTTATGGAGATTTGAGGCCAGTTGAGTTTCAACATATGAAAAATACATTTAGCATACCTGCAAAAATCACCCTGACCTCAAATATTCAGTGAAAGAGAAAGAGAGGTGCAGGGCAGCATACACAGAAACAGACTGCAGAATAAAGCAAGTGCATCCTTTTGAGAGTAGGACTGTACAAGGAATATTTGGTTTACTTGGTCTGTTACAGCTAATGCAATGACAGATCAGGTAAGTCACACCACACAGTGACTGGAGGACAAGAGATGGCAAATATGGGGCCTGAAGAACAGCTTTGCCACGTCTCTCAAACCGTTATGGCTAAGGCAGCTTTGTGTGTGAATAAAACAGTGGGAGATGTTGGTGCTATGATTTGAATCAGCAAGCCATTTTGTTAGATTAGATTTGTAGATAAAATTGTACCTAAGAAATGTCAGCTGTTTAACCTTTTTCCAACATGCACATGTAAGCTTCATTTCACCCTTGTCCCCTAGCCCTTTGAGATGTCTCTCTAGATCGAAATCAGACTACTAGAAATTGTTCTCATTAGTTGAGGTGAATGATACTACGGTGCCTTTTTGCCTTTTAACAGTAATTCACTGTTAATCCTGCTACGTTTGAGATGCCCCCATGGCATCCTCCACACAGCAGCCTCCACTCTGAGATTCTTTTGGAGTATACAAAGCCAGGCCTTCAAGGACACAATGTACGTGCCTGAAACCTGCGCTGGTGCTGGTACTCTTGGCAGCAGGCGTTTTCAGAGCACTATCTGCTACAAATATTCCTCTGGCATCTAGATATCCCTACTTTACTGTGTTCAGTGCTATGACTATCTTTATTTTGGCTATTTTGTAATGTTCTGTACATGTATGAGAAGATTAATTTCCATTAATCTCAGTGAAAACCCACAAGCATGGTTGGAGATTCACTGAACGAGGTGAGGTATATTTGCAGGGATGGAACAAAGTGGTATAGCATTAGATTTGACTTGATTTAATGTCCTCACTGATGATTTAGAAAAGTTGGAAGTGTAGAACAAGCTCTGCAATGTGGCATTTTGAAATTATTCTAAACTCCTTCCAGAACTCTCAGAGGAAAAAGGTGTTTATGGATCTGGCTGAACATAAAAATGAAGACACAAGGTAGAAAATAATACATAGAATAAACCCAGACTAATACGGGCACAATAAAACACAGGAAAAATACTTCTAAAGTAGCTGGGTCATTCTCCACCATGCTCTGAGGAGCCACTATAAATCTGTATAAATGATCTGTTAAGACAGTTCTGTAGTGCTCTGTTCTGCAGCTAGTTCTGCAGCTCATATTAGCTGGAGCAAATCAATGGCTTTATACGCACAAATATATAGAAACATATCTTACAAAAATGAATCAAAATTTGTGGTTTTAACTGTAGATTTCTTCTTGCTCCAGAGACATCCATAGGAAATAAACCAATCAAATTTTAAAAACACAGGAGCTGTGAACCCTATTTTTTAGCCCAAATCAAAAGGATTTCATTTTTTTTTTCTTCCTCCATGTACATGGAATGAAATTTCCACTCAAAATAGCTTATACAGTTCCCTGCTCTGGGGGAGAGGCCAGTCTCAGTAGAAGCCGAGGGACTAAAGTGCACTAGGTGAGAAATAGCTGGTGGGGAAGTGTCATATAATAAATAAATTTCAGCCCAGCAGCCACTGTCCTGCTGGAGGGTCCAGAAAAGAGAAATTACAAGGAAGGCAGAGAAGGGCCATCCCCCTTGACCCAGCTCCTCTCTCCACCGCTGGAAACAGGCTTCAGGCTGTGTTGGTTTCAGATAGCAACACAGTCAACATAACATTTGGAGGAAGTTACACAACTGATGTATTTAAAGTAGCTAGTGGGTCAACAATAAAATAATCAAAACATACCATGCAAATGAGGTCTGTTATAGCTGGAATAATGCTGTACCTGTAGCTTACTCTTGCAAAAACGTATGTCACTGCCAGAGTCCATGGAAAAAAGCGTGGATTTAGGGGAGCCTTCTGAGCCCAAGAGGGAATGAAAATGGAGTGCTTGTGACTCAGGCAAAAGCCAGTTAAGGAAGCAGCATTTTCACCCTCAGGGGACAATTAAGTCATTTGAAAACCCTTAGTTTATTGTCTCAAGCACTGGCAGCCTAAAGGAGAAATTTCCAAGTTCAAATAAAGTTACAGAGGTAAAGTATATGGTATTTAGCAGTACTGAATGTCCAAAGAAATCTATGGTGCTACACACATTAATATGGATTGAATGAAGAGATCTACTGCCACAGCAAGGTCCAGACTCTTGTTCAGTATTGTCATCAGAGCCATGGAGACTCAGAACAGGGTCTGTGTAAGACAGGATCTGCCACTGCTGGCTTACAGCTGAGGCAATGGAGGAGTGGCCCAGAGGAGACCTGGTGTCTGCCTGAAGAAGGGATCTATTTCACATCTATTTTCCTACTTCATGTTTTTTATGTTTCTAACATTGCAATCATCAGAATTCACCATTCTTTTAATTCTGAGCTTCTGTGACAACTGATGTGCACTCGAGAGGTACACCCAACGAGACAAATCCATAGCAGGCAATGTTAAGTATAAGCACTGTGGGATGCTGGCAGACCAAGCTTCCAAGTCCCAGGGACCCCACTAAATTGCAAGGAGTTTTCAGAGTTTTTATCATCAAGTGCCACGTAAGACTTGAGAAGCTTCCTCAGTTCCAGTGTTGTTCCCAGCAATGCAGGAACAACCTGTGCTGTCATATATCAGCACTCAAAATCCCTCCAGAAGGGTTTGTTGTATGTATTTTGCTGCAATTTAGCAGAGCATGCAGAGCTGGCCATATCACTATACAAGATAGAAGAATGAGAGATAAGCATTCTTGAAAATATTGATTGCTATAATTGGCCATATCACTATACAAGATATAAGAATGAGAGAATAAGCATTCTTGAAAATATTGATTGCTATAATAGCGCAAGATTATAAAAGAGGTAGTTAAAAGGACATAACTTCATCTCTGCCTTAGAAAGCTTCATTTCTGCTTCCTTGTGATTAAAGTCTCAGACAGGACATGATTATTACAGAGAATTACTTATTTTCTTAGTACCAAAGCTGCTGGGATTACCACCTCTATTGTATACCTTCACTGGCTGTGGGCTGCTTTTTTTCTGTTATCACCCTCCAAAGAGACATTGGCACAATCTTATGCAGCACAGCCTGGAAAATATGGATTAGTTTTCTTGCTGGGCTCACAGCAATTATTTCTCTATGAGTATCATGCAAAGAACATGATTCAGTGGAATAGTGAATGACATGTTTAATTTGGGTACCATCTCTCAACCTCCTGTAAGTACCTTTGGTTCTATGCAGCTGCTTCCAGGAGAACCAGTGAAACTGCTTAAATATCATATCCTGTAGATGTAGAATGGTTGAGACAGAGGAGTCCTGCAAGAGAAAGAAAATTAAAAATATAAACAGCGCAAATGGAATAGTGATCAACACAACAAATTAAAAAATACAGAGAAGTCAGGTACGATCAACAGAACAAAACATGAAAAGCAGAAAAGGCTGGAAGACAGCTGCAGCAGCAGCTAGATCCCAGCTGACAGTATGGCACTGTGGCAAATGTGTCTAAAAAGCTCATTTGCCAGATGAGAAGAAGCTATTTATTGAGATTTTGCCTTCTCTGAATCCTAATTTTCTTGACAACCAAAGGGTTATTTTTTTGGCAGTCATTCAGGTTAAGTGTTTCAGATGCTTCCTAGTGCTCCTCTAAGCATATATTTCCAGATGTTGCTAATCAGAGTCCTGAAACTGAACCAGCCTCATGGTGCCAAAATCCATCTCTTGGTAAAATTAAATAGAAGATCTTACTGTCCAAATTTGTCTTGGATACTTCAATATATTAAGAGAGCTGCTAGGAATTTAAGTAGAAAGAAGGCAAGGTTGCTGTGTGTTTGCTACTTGTTTATGATATTTTTCCCTGGCTCCTGAACCATCTCCCAGATCTCAAGAAGGTTTTTGCTTGTCAAGAGCTTGCATGTTTTGCACATTCTTTGGTAAAGAAGGAACACATATCAGCTGTAGTTTCCAGGGATACCACAGGGCTCTGTCCCTGCAGGATGGCACTGGAGGACACTGGTGGAGGAGTGAGACTCTATAAACTTTGTGCTAAAGCTTTCATTGAGATAAGAAAATCCCATGGAGTGTTCTGGATTCAGCAGATCTCGGAAAGAAACATCTGCCATTGAAAAACTCACAGCTCGATCTTCTGCAGCCATTCAAAGCTCTTCTTAACACTGCCTGTGAGACAGGATACTTGGTTCAGACATGAGCAGAGACTTATGAGATATTATTACTATTTCCTACTGCTCTTCACATTTGTTTGTTTTGGAAAATGAGAGATTCTGCAATCATTGTTGGCTGAAGTCATCTGGAGTTAATGACTGCATATGTTGTAATGTCTGCTGTGCTCTAAACTCACTCATCTCTCGCCTGAAGATTAAAGGCAATCCCAGCTCCACAATTTGAAGACAACCTGGTTCTCCATGACCTCTTTTTGGCAGGAACAGAAACCACAGTGACCACTTTGCACTGGGCACTTCTCCATATTTTGACTTACCCCAGAGAAGATGGGAGACTAATGAAGTCACATGCAAAACCACTTGGATTGTGCCTTTTCAGAGAACACACCAAGGTCAGCACAAAGTGTAAAGGTAAAAACTTGTAAAACTGTGTCCAACTGGAAATACAAAATCTTTGATTTATTGAGAATCATGGACTCACCCAGGCCCTTTAACTTCCTCTTGCTGCCTTGCACTTTGGCAAGAAGTATTCACTCTTTCTTCCTTTCCCTAAGAGTCAGAATGAAAGCAGAGGGAGCTGGGCATGTCACAAGGCTGCAAGGTGACAGTAGAGAGTGCAGTGTCCCTGTGGCCACGCTGCTGAGCACAGCCAGTCGCCCAGGCCTCTCCCGTGGTGGTCCTGATGAGAGAGCAGTGAGGGAGGGGAAAATCCCATAATTAACATCCAGCTGCAATGTGAGATCAAAATAATATTTCCCTTACAGGCCACCACTGTCCTCCCCCAGTACAACCTCTTCCAAGCAGTGGCAAACAACCTGGAGGTCCCTCAAATTCCTGATGCTAAAGATGGACAAAACAATAAAAAAATCACAAAATCACAGAACGTTAGGGATTGG
>NW_010199205.1:0-1583 GCF_000695765.1 Mesitornis unicolor
TTTAACTTATGTGAGCTGCATGCCGGAGCTGGGAGCCCCGCAGGCGCTGCCAAATTCCTTGCTGGGTTTCTCTAAGGCTTTTCCCTCTCCTCCCCATCCCTTCCCCTGCTCGGAGCCAGATGGGGCCACCCGGCTGCACAGGTAAGGGCCAAGCACAGGTAAGGGCCAAGCACAGAAGCCAAAAACTGCCCCCCTTCCTCTCATGCTCTGGGTTATTTTGCTTTATTCTTGTGATTATTTGGGGTTTTTTTTGGCACCGGATTTGCTATCGTGGTGCCTGTGGCCAACTGGGAGCATTTGTTGGCACTGGGCATCACTCGCCGGCGTTGCCCCCCTGGCTTTGCCCCGCAGCTTTGCGTTGCCGTTGCGTTGCCGTGCAGGTTTCTGGTTCTTTATTTCTATTTTTTTTTTGCTTTCTCCGGACGCTGTTTCAGGCTCTGATGCATCAGAGCCTCTCACAGACGCTCCCCTTCATGCACAGTAAGTTGGGTCCTTCTTTGTTGTTGTCTTTCCCAGCTTAAATCAATGATGTGGCGAGGGGCAGCCGTAGCGGGGAGAGCAGCACAAAGCCCCCCCAAATATTGGTTTCTCCTCCCTGGGGGTGCCAATGGCTCTGGACAACCCCAGGAAATTTTGGCTGGGGGCTCCCAAAGCATCAGGGGCTGCTTTGGGACCGCAGGGCTTCAAATGCCACTGCCCTGCCCGAGGGGTGCAGGTTCCCCCTCCCCGCCAGCTGCTGGCTCCCTGCTCCCCCCATGGCTTTAATGCAATGTTTCAGAGCATTGATTTTGGCCCCCCCACACCCTCTCCTCCTGCCCCCACATTGGGTGTTTATTTCCTTAAATAAAATAAAAACTAAGACTACAGTGCCTTTAGCCAGGAGGCTTCGGTGCGGGGCGAGCATGGGAAGGCGCCGCCGCGTTTCGGGCACCGCGCGCTCTGGGGAGGGACCAACTTTCTACATTGACAAAAATAAAAGCACACTTGCCCCAGGAGCGCAGACCCGGGGGGTTCCTCTCCTGCCCTTGCTGGGGAGGGGGATGAATAACAAAAAAAATGAGCAAGTGCCTGCGCGCCCGGATGGCCCCGCCACGGCACGGTGACAACCAAAGGCAAGCGGCACGGGAATGGTGTGAACAGCGCGACTCCAAAGGTCAGGAAACGTGGGATGTGTTACTGTGTTTTGTTGATTTTAATGGTTTTTTTTTAAGTACCGTACCCCCATCATCGACTGCACAGCAGCGCCTCTGCCACAGCACAGCCTGGGCTCCCTCCGGGCACTGGGGATGGGTCCCCATGGGGCCCTTTTTGGTTTTCTCTTCCCCATCCCTGGACAAGGGGCTGGAACCCGTGTTGGGGGGCTCTGTTTGTCCGACTCTGACACCCCCTTTTCTCCTTGTAAATAGGCCGGACTGGACCAAGGGGGGCAGCTGCGGCGCCTTGGTCTGGGGTTTGTGTGGGCTCTGGGGGGGGTCGTTTTGTTTTCTGTTTTTTCCGAGATGGTACAACCCAAACTGCTCTGTGTGTTTGCATCCTGTACGGCGTTTTAATGTCTTGTAATATATCCTGATATTCATATATCG
>NW_010199205.1:1606-1941 GCF_000695765.1 Mesitornis unicolor
TAACTCTACAGCTTTGTAAATGTAATAAATGCTGCAGACTGTCCGTCTGTCCGTCCGTCCGTGTGTACAGGTGCAGCGCCCCCATCCCGCATCCCCATGGGCACCCGCAGCCCCCCCAGTGCAACCCCACTCCTGGAAGTCCCATTTTCCACTGCATTATTTTTATTTCCCAGCTGTCATTATCCCTGGCAGGGCCCCAGAAGGCAAAATTGCTGCCCCCATGGTGGGGTGAGGTTGGTTTCCCGCAGCTGGTGGCAGCCCTTAGGGCTCAGTAATTAAGATTAATTGGGGAGGGAGCGGAGCATCTCCTCCCTACACCCCACCATAACCGGGGG
>NW_010199206.1:0-7556 GCF_000695765.1 Mesitornis unicolor
GGGGCATGCAGCGGCCCACGCCCGGGTCCCCGCTGTTACCCCCCACGCCCTGCGACCCGGGAGGTTCCGTGGGGCCCGGCGTCCGGGGCGCGGCCTGGCCTGGCCATCCCTCAGGACACTGCCTTGGGGGCCACAGCCCAGAGAGCCCCACAGCCCGCCAGCCTTCCCGCCGCGGATCCCTGGGGGCCAGGCCATCCGGGGGGGAGGCGGCAAAATGGAATGCAGCCCCTCTGCCCCCAGGGTGACAATGGCCACCGCTCTGTCCCCAGCCGGCCATCATCTCCCTTTCCCACCATGTTTTTCATGCCCTGCTTGCTGCCAGTGCCTACTGGCTGTCCTGTTCTTCACCATCCATTTTCTGTCCAAAAAAATCTCCAGGGCCACCCAGTTGGACCGAAAACGAGCTGCAGCTGGCATAACTAACAGTCATGGGTGCAATGTGAATATCCATGCATCTATGGGTCTTTCCATACGTTTTGGCAAAGATCTTGTCTTTACCAGTGTAATATCCATGTTAAACGAACCGATGAGAATACAGATACGCCACTGTATAGCACAGTATTTTTCATATTTCAATGGTATCCATAAGGACCACGCCAGAATTAAGAGATGCATAGAATACCTTATGTGTGCCTACACATCTCTCTTGTCTTTGCTCTGCTTTCACACCATTAAGATCTGACTATTTTGGGCAGTGTTTCGGGGATATGTAAATGTAAAGAAATTTATGTTGCAAAGTGCTGTCCTTATGTATTTAAACTGTACATTTCTTAAATCCCTGCATGCATCCCCTCCTCTACTGCATTAATTTTTACTAAAAAAAAAATTGTTTTACTATCTGCTGAATCATTAACCATCTCACTTGTCAAGAAATGCATCCCTGGCGCAGGCAAGGTATGGCCATAAAAAGATAGTTTAAACACTCCACAAGGATAAAAATGTTTATGATATGCCTTAAGTATCTCTTCATGGGCAAATGAGTTAGTGTAATGTGATGAGGAGGCATCACCGAGGGCACACTTCCCTGCGCTAGGTGAAAGAGCAGTTTTTACAATGATTTGACTAAAAAATGAGGGTCATTTTGGAAAAAAAACCCTTAACCTTCATAGCTCCTCTTGTCTTGTATGAGTCATGTGGTAGGCGGAGGTGAGTTGTGAGGGGGCCTGGGAGGAGCGCAGTCAGCAAATGCTCATTTCAACAAGCGATATTAAGCTGTTTGGCCAAGAGTTTCCAGTCTGGCACCAACTTCCTCATGGTTGGCTTCTACAGAAATCTGGGATGTTTTTCCACGAAAGCAAAGGAGGCAACAAACTGATGGGAGCCCGGTATACAATAATTTGTGCTGGCAGCATGGTTTTTAGCATGTTAAAATCCTACTGTCGTCAGGGCAAGCCTGCACTCCAGCACATGACTGCCAGCCAACAAATTGGTCTTCAGCTTGATCATTTCAGCACATATTAAAGGCGGCTGACTTGTGCTTTGCCAGACTTCTTTAAGCGTAACATCTTGAAATAAGCGTAACATCTTGAAATAAGCGTAACATCTTGAAATCTTCATCTGGGTAAAGTCTGAGTTTGTTAAGCTTTTACTTGCCAGTACCAACAACTCTCTCCTCAGCACTTGCTTTGACTCCAGTTCTTCTCACGCAGCTGCTGTGGCTGAGTTGTGGAGAAGGCTCCATTGGGATTCTGTATTGCTCCAAACACAATTTTAGAGTCAGAAAACACAACCCATGGCTGTGTTGGGGAGTTAGGTCGTTATGTCTCCCAGTGGGAGGTTTTTTCAAGATTATTTGAACAGCCATATGTGTTGTCCCTACCCCTTCTCAAGGTCCCTTCAGTCCCTGAGGCTCCTCCAGTGCTTGGTCTCCACACTAAGGCTACTGACAGATGAAGGGAGCAGCGTGGACAGTGAAGCTTAGCATGGAATACCAGATTTCTAATGCCACTAGAATTAGGTGGACTTCACTTGAAACATCAAACTCGAAACTAACTCCAGGAAAATGGAGCAAAAGAGCTCCGAGTGGCTGGCCCAGGAAGTCAAGCAGGTGCCCTAATAGGGGAAGGTACCTTTGAATTCACATGGTTGATTTCACCTTTGAATTTACATGCTCTGACACCCCCTTAGCTTTGGGATGTCTCGGTCTCATTCGCCTCAAAAATCTAGTGTTGAGCAAAGCGGCTTCTCTGGTCAGCTCCCCTTGGTACGTGCATGTAGGCACAGTCACTCCAATCTCCCAGAAATTGCCTCGAATCAGGGCATTGCCAGAAGTTGTCCTGCCCCAGGTCCTTCGCGAAGGAGGTGCTAAGGAGCATTTCCTGCACTTGGTCAGGTAAAATGTGACTGAGATGCTTGTTACCCAGCAGGCAAATCTTCAGGAGAGGCGGAAGATGATGGTGGCCCAGGACAGCAGGGAAAGGCTGTCAGTCTGTGTTCTCAGAGCTGGCAAGGTCTGGGCTTCTCCACATAGCAGGACTGAAGGAGCAGCAGGGCTTGTAAGGTTGGGTTAGGGCTGCGAAGGCAGGTTACAGGGCAATATTAACTACTACCTCCATCTTCCTTTTCCTTCTCTGCTTCTGTATTTAGGTCTGATTCACCATAGCCTTACATCTGCTGTATTCACTTGCACCGGTGCCGAGTGCATTCAAATCAGTCCAAACGTAACCCTACTGTTTTGTAGTGTTTTATTACTGTCTTCCCCACTCCCCTCGCCAGCTCCTTCCATCTCAGTTTTATCTCTGTATCGATCTGTTTCTCTCACACTCTCTGACACGCTTGCTGCCTTTCATTATTAGTCAGATAAAGCCAGGCAGCCCCAGCATCCTGGCTACACGATTCTCTCTCTGTCCTCTTTCTCCACTCTAACCTCTAGGTCCTGTGTCCTGTGTGATGAGTCCCCATGTTTTTGCCTGCTCCTGCTTTGTCCCACATACAGCCAAAACAAGGGCAAAGACCAGAAAGTCCTTGGAATGAATCAGATCCTGAGCTCTCCACATGAGAAGGCCATTGTCTTCCTAAAATACATGAAGAGAGGGCATAGTAACATCCCTATAATTTAGCAAAGTCTTTGCCTTGTCCCTAGATCAGGGCTCTGGGTGTTGAGATTAAATTCCAGACTCCTGGAGTCATTAACTCCCATGCTTTCACTTTCTTCACAAAGCAAGCGCCTTTCTTTATGGTCACAGGGAAACTGTGAAATGTGATTTTCGTGTAACCTAAGGAGTCGAAAGTAGGAGGCGAAGAGTGCAGATGAAAGCGAGTCTTTACAACATTTCATAATTTTAAGATAAATCTTGTGACATGGGGAGGTTCTGCATTGTTATTTCTGAATGTTTGGGATCCATAATCTTTGCTGTAACCACCCCTAGCATCATCCCTTCTGTTCTGATCTTGCTCTGATCTTTCCAGAAAGGAGCCTCCATTCGCTTCTTGCTGTAGATCCACCTTCTTTCCTATGTGCTCACTGTCCCACTTTAAAGCCTGTAGAGCCGTACTGTCTCATTCTAGGTTGTTTCTCTCCTCACCACAGCAGAATCCAAATAACTTGTCAAAACACTGATGATATTTTTTCCCCAGTCCTTCTCCAAACATAGCTAGGGTCACGTCTTCTGAGATGATTTTTCACAACTGTGTGTAACACCAGCTTTGAGACAAAAACGCTGTAAGGACAAAGGAGGCTGGGGTGAATTGCTTGGATACCAACATGATCCAAAAGGCTTTTAACCCTTTAACGTGTACTACGCTAATGCACACAGGGTCATAAGATCTGTACCTAAAAGCAGCCCAACATCAGCTGCTTACAGAGGAATTTAAAAAGAGGGTAACTGCCCAGTAGCTCTTCGCCTGATCTGCTCTTACAGCCCTCAGGATTTTGCAGATCAGGAACTGCCTTCCCAACCGGCCTCCGGTCGTGATTCAAAGACTCCAGAAGAGAGAGGATCTTGTACTTCACTTGGTAGTTTGTTTCTGTGATTAATCACTCTCTAGTGACTGGCTCTTGTTATTCTCTCTGCCAGAATACTTGGTAGACTTTTCCCCAGGAAGGAGGTGATACTGCAAGCAAGTCATGTCTTGTTCTGCTTTTTCAGACATTAAACAGGTTGACCTCTTTAAATTACTGAGATCTCCAACCTTCGGATCACCTTTGATTCAAAGATATTTTTAAAATATGGAGCATGAAGCAGTGTACGGTTTTCCAGCATGGGACACAGAGAGAGGTTTCATCATCTCCTCGCCTTTCTTCCGTACTGCTGCCTTTGCACGGCCAGCAATCACGACAGCTTCCGTGCTGCAGCCTGGCCCACTGGGCTTGTGTTGAGTTTTCTGCCTGTTATGATCCCTAAGTCCTTTTCGAATCACCTCTTGTGAGGACTAGGAGTTGTTCTCTGTACATGTGGGTATTTTTTCCTGTTCATAGCTGTACCATTTGCTCTCGATTGTGTTATAAGAAGTTTTCTGAAAATGACCGCCTTACCGCGTGAGGTCGGTCATGCTGTGCTAGTCTCATCCTCATTACTTTTAACACTCTAACAATGTTTGTGTCCCCAGTAAATTGTGTCAGATTGAACTATATCTGCTCACCAAACACTGAATAAAATGGTGAGTCATACCTGACCCAGGACTCTTTCCTGGGCATCCACATAAGAAACACTGCCACTCAACCGTGGGCTTCCAGGGATGACCCCCTTTGCATTTGCTGGTTGTTAAATGGAGCTAACCAGCTCAACCTCCTGCTCTGATAATATTGCATAATGCTGTTTTTTCTCATCAGCATGCTTTGGGATATTAATGCTTCCAGAAGCCTGGATAGATCTAAGGCGTCACCTTTTCCAAGCAAACCTGTAGTCACATCAAAGACTGACACGAACAAAACAAGTTTATGCGGCAAGATCGGTTTCCTCCAAATCAGGCTGATTGGCATTGACTGGAGAATCTCATATCTGTGCTTTGCTGCTTTGCCTAGAAACTTCCAGGTCTTCTGTTTGCTCTTCACAAACACTGGCACGGCACAGCTCTCCTCTGGTCTTCTGGGATGTCTCTGATATTCCAGAGCTTATTAACCACTTGTTCAGTGAGCAGTGGGGCTGAGGAAACTGTGTCCTCTATGGGTTTGTTTCCTATATGTTCTGTACTTCCCACTACCATGTCTTCAACTAGGGGATCTTGATGACACCTTTTTCACAGTCTGCCACATCTGCGAGTCCTTTCCACTCACCCATAGTCCATGCTGTTATCCACCACTCTTTTAACATACTCAGCTTTCCCAGTATTTTCTGCTTAATTCTTATGGCCTGCTGGCTGGACTGCTCCAACCCGTGGGGTTTTGCCCAGCAGCATGGCTAAGGGCTCTTTTCCAGCACAGGCACCAATAGCGTCTCTCTTCTCTGTCAGGCTGCCGGTTTTCATACAACTTATTGGAGCTTATTTACTTTTTAGACTCTGGTTCCTTTGTCAAACCTATGGCAACTAACAGACAGATGGACAGACAAACTTCTGCAAATAGCAGGGCAACCTCATGGGTCTCTCTGCCCTTAGGAAACAATGTTGAAAGCAGCAGTGGGCTGCTTGACCTCAGGACTCTTGGGTGAGCTGTACGTGATTTAAAAGTGACTCTGCCAAAAAGAAAGCCTCATAAACTTCCCAGGTATAGCCAGGCAGGAAGGTACTTCATCGTCCTCATGTGACATCACCGATCCTGGTCCAAATCCTGGGGTAATTTTTACATTTCCATCTTCTCTCTATTGCTGTCACTTTAGCACCTTCAGAGCAATACTTCATACTTGGAGTCACCCCTGTATCCTCTTTCCACAGCTCCTCCACGAGCCCATCTGATTCCATCACTCCCCTCAAATTCCCTTTTCATTTTGCCTTTCCTTTGAGTGCCTCCAGTTGCCACTCTGCTTGTCCAAACCCATCCTCCAAACCAAACAAGCCATTCCCTTTGTATCACGTAAGAGTGATGTAAGAGTGACATCAACCCTTGTGCTCGCTGTTCCCATCACCTCAGTAGCTTTCCTGACTCCCCTCACCACATCTCCCTCGGGTTTCCTTGGTCCCTACAACACCCTCCTCCTTGTTTCCTCTCATATCTCTGGCTCCTTTAGCTTCCTTCTATAGTTTTGCTCTTCAGGGGGATTTTCAGTGTTTGCGTCATTTGGATTTTCGCCCTTTAACTGACCTTTCCCTGGTTGAATTTTCTCTTCTGTTTTGTGCTTCCCAATTATACTAAACACATTCGTCAGGATTTGAAAAGGTCAGAAAGAGCCCATGTGGCTGATGTAGCCCCTTCTAGAGCTTTCTACCCTCCACTGCCCCTAGGTGAGAAGGCAGGAGGAGAAGCGCAGAGACCAAGACAAGCTGAACGCTGGCTCACGCCAAGCTGCCATGTCCCTGGCCGTGTCTGTACAGGTGGTCACTTGGGGTGAGTGTCCGAGGGCTCGCTGAGCTTTGCACAGACCATTGGTACAAGTCCCAGGAGGGCTAGAGATGAAAAGGCTGGAGAATGTGACAGGAGCCTGGATAATCTCTGACACAAAGCCCTGTGTATGTGAGTGGGACAAAAGCCGAGGGGCTCAGCTGTGTGCATGCCTGTTGACACACAATGGTGCTGCGTCTCGCACAAACCTAAACTGTGACATCTCCCCTGGCAGCGCCGTCCTCCCACGCCCTGACCTCCCAGTGACCGCAAGCCTTAACACAACCACATCCCCATGATGATGCATCCAAACACACACCGACATCTCTCCTGAACACATGAAAAACCTGTTGATATTCCCAAACATGCTTTCAAAAACACACACAAGACTCAAATGTCCTGACACAGGAAAGCTCAGATTAGCCTGGTTCGTTAGTGCGGGAGCTCGCGGGAGGCCTGACAAAGAACAAGGGGCTCAGCCTGCTCAGGTGCCTGTCCAAAGTTGGCACGACCTGTTCCAAGCATCCTGCCGTGCTCAGGTTTGGTACTGTGTGTTCATTTGTCATCTGTGTCCATTCCTGATGCAGTGGCAGGTTGCTTCACAGCTCAGTGCTGTCTCTACTATTCTTTTCTGTTTTGTCTTTTTTTTTTTTCCCAGGGTCAGCCACAGTCTTTCCTCATCGCTTTATGATGAAAAGTTTGATTGTTTCTGAGGATCTGAGGAAATTACTTTCTTGCTTCCTCATATTTCAGACCCTGGAGTGGAAACTGTTTTTCTGTCATTGACTTTCTTCTCTCGCCCGTTTGTTGCTCAGCTGCTCCCTTCTGATTTGGGCTGTGTTTTCTGTTTGGTACTTGATGGTGGAGGGAGATTTTCCCTGTGAAACCCCCGGCCCCTCAAAGGCACATCAGCTTGCTTTCATTTCGCTGCCACATCCTTACCATTTCCAGACGCATCTCAGCGATCCCCGCCAGAAACGCGCTTGAGGACACGTTCAAACGCCCAGAGTGATCCTTACACGGGGAAACCCACCTTGGACGGACCCCCCCCATTGCTCCTACAGCACCCCTGTTTCCCACCCGGCCCACGCGTGGGTGGCTTGGCTCTGTCTGTGAGACTCCACCGGACCCCGCCGCCCCC
>NW_010199207.1:0-1730 GCF_000695765.1 Mesitornis unicolor
AGGGCGAGTGTTAGGAGGAAGGAGTCAGGCTATCTTCTTCATTGATAGCCAATGACAGGACAAGGGGCAATGGGTGCAAGCTGGAGCGTAGGAGGTTCAATCTGAACATGAGGAAAAACTTTCTTACTGTAAGGGTTACAGAGCACTGGCACAGGCTGCCCAGAGAGGTTATTGAGTCTCCTTCTTTGGATACATTCAAAACCCACCTGGACGCATTTCTGTGTGACCTATTCTAGGTGATCCTGCTCTGGCAGGGGGGTTGGACTGGATGATCTTTTGAGGTCCCTTCCAACTCCTAAGATTCTGTGATTCTGCGATTCTGTAAAGGACCTCTGTGGGCGTAAGGAATCCAGCATCAAATCAGACAGGCAGAAGCTCTTATTTTATTGTGCCACCTGTAAAATGCGGAACAGCCAAAGACATTTTCTGGAAATTGGAAAAAAAAAACAAAACCAAAACAAAACAAAAAAAAACAAAACAAAACCAACCAAACAAACAAACAAAAGCCCCTAGATTTAGCCGATTCATTGGCCAATCTGTAGTGAGCAGATATGGCTGCTGCAAAATTCAGGAGCTTGGGGTTTTGTAATTAGAATTTCTGTTGGATTTTCTGCTTATGATTTCATTCTCTGTTCATGTAATCACATTACTGAATTACTTGGGAAGCAGCTTTCTTCTCAAGAATGAAGTGTCAACTGAGCTCATTTGGAATCTGAAATATGTGCACTTAGAAACCAAGGTTTAAAAATGCTGTATTAAAATTCCAAAATCTTCTATTCAAAACATCTTCTGGAATTCAGGAATCGTATCAGCTTATTACAGTAATGGAAAGTCTGATTGCAATTTAAACAAAACTATTTCAGTAAATTTTGTATTCAAACTCAGACTTTTTTTTTACAAAGATTTCACTATAGGTATTCTCAAAAAAGAAAAAGCAGTAAACAAAATATCCATATTTTTGCTTTTTAGTATTTCAAAGTTATGTTCTTAATGCTGAACATACAGAAGTTGAACAGTCTTGTAATTTAATATGTATAGAAATAAAAATCTTAATAGTTCTGCCAATATAATAAACTTTTTACTGTGTAACACTTACTTTTATTATAATTTATAATGGTGACATACAAAGTAATTGCTTCAGGTGAGACAATATGACAATATTAACTCTCCTTTATTAGCTAAAATCTATTTATGTATGAGCTCTTTCTTGACTGACACACATTAAAGCAATTAATGTACAAGAGAATTTCTCCTTGCTCATTGAAATACACGTCTGTAATAAGACAACTGTGCTGCTCTCTCTCTCAGGTAACTGAGCCACAGTAATGAATTCTGTCTGGGTTTTACCAAAAAAACAGATGAAAGTTTTTGCTTTTCTGCAGATAGGGTCTGTTGAAAGAGTCACGTCATAACATTCCAACTGATAAAAGGAACATTAAACCAATTCTGAGTTTTGCAGTAGAAGCTTCTGCAAATACAGTAAAAAAGTGGCCTGCAGTAGAACATGGCCTCAACCTCAAAATTTATAATTTTCTGTTCTAAAATTAATTATTAGTAATACTTGCAGAACATACTTCTGAGTTATACCTTTTGCTACCTTCATTTTGATGAATCTGTTGATACAAACAGGAGTCTTATATAAATAAGACTTGTAGACGAAAATCTGAAAACATTTGTACCAATAGCAGATTTAGGTACAGACATCTGTACAGTTGTCATCTCATTCCTGC
>NW_010199207.1:1761-8126 GCF_000695765.1 Mesitornis unicolor
GAGCAGACTGTGCAACAATGTATCCACCAATTAGATTCTACTTCTTATTTAAAATATAATTTACAATTAGACTCTGTTGATGGGTACAAACAGTTCATCATTATCTTCTTCCTATATGGCTGTGTGTAACTTTTTAATTAAAGGAAAGTTGTGCTTCTGCTGGTAACATCTTCTGGAAAGTAGTGCTTAGATACAGCATTTCATTTATACAGTTTTCCTGCTTTCAGACCAGGGCAGAATTAAAATCTGGCCACCATGGACTACGAGCAGAGCAAACACACATTAGTTTCCAACTCCCTATCTGGATATACCATTTTATTTTTCTACAGTGACAGGAGACACCTTATGTTACATGTATGCTCTTTTTTTTTCCTCCAGGCATTTGGCAAAGTATTAAAACTAAGAATCAGTAAAGCAATATTGTAGTAATTTTCATAACATCTTTTGCAAACATGACAAAAATTAAGACTCGGAGGCCAATAAGGCTGATAAGACTGAGAATCCTTACAAAAATGTAGTTAGTTAGACCAGCAAATCTGATATTAACAGAGTTTTTATAACTTCCCTCAGTTTTACACAAATAAATGAAGTTTGGGCACTATTGTCCACTTGATCTGTCTAGCCACTCTGACTTTCATCACCTTAAACACATAGTTTGTACTACATACACTTGTCATCTGAATTAAACAGATTAAGTTATATTTTACTGGTAGTTAGTTTTGTTATGAAGCCGCACTTGTATGTCATATTTTTCCCACTGCTCTCTGCTCCAGTTTGATAGCTCTTCTCAGCAGATGGCATTTCTAGAAAACAACCAGTTTCCAACTGCTTCTACCAAAAGGTTTGGATTAAAGGTAAAAAGTGTTTGCTAAACACCAGTTACTACTGACTGCAGATTTGGTAATTTAAGCTGAATTCAGCTGACTTGTATGAAACAACAAATGAAATTACGGGCAAGTAAGACTTCTCACAACTCCCCACTCCCCCAGCTGGCCGGTTAGCAACCAAAGTAGGGTCAATAGTTTGGTTTGTTTCTTTGGAGGAGGGAGAAGGAGGGAACAGGAAAAGGAATGTTGGTAGTTTTTTAGCATAGGCGTCCAAAAAGGAAACAGAGATTTAACATACAGAAGAGTAGTTGGGACAAAGTATGCTACTACTTATTTGTAAATTACTACAGACGATATGTAATGTGAACCTAGATTTAACAACAATGATTACACACTGAAAATAAAGGTATGACAATGACACCAAGGAACTGAAGGACTTGTGTAATAAAGAGTACATAAAATACAAAGATGTATGTTCTGAAGTAGGACCTCCAATGCAAGTAAGATGCTTCAGTATGTCCAAGATACGTGGAAATGAAAGAAGTCTCCTCCACTTAAAAATTATCTATTAATTTTACAATAGGTGTATTTTTTTTTGCTAAAGAAAATAATTGAGCATTTAATCAAGTATGGGAAGTGTTAAAATTGAGAACACTCCTTTTATTGTCAATTAGAACAGTATGTATTACATCACTTTTTTTTTCTGGGCTCAACACCACTTTACTTATGAGGTGAATGAGCAGTACTTGTGACCAGTCAGTTGAAAAACACTGTGATCATAAGGCTATGAGATTTTCCAGTTATTTTAATCACATTAACAGCAGCTCAGCTAATTTGCAATTTTAAAAGGATCAACCCACTAACAAATTAAAAGAAGTATCTGTATACAAAGAGGGATTGTTCAGTTTGGCTCCAGTCTTGATAGCAATAAATAAAAGCATCTATTGTGTGAAAGCGGGGAAATGTCTCATCTGTAGTGATAGGGATTCATTTTGGAATGACACAGTCGCAGTTTCTATTTTCTCAGCGTTCTGTGGGCTATGTTTTGGTTCCTGCTTATTGAGGGTGAAATTTAAGGTCAGAGGCTAAATGATGTCAAAATGCCATCCAATCATTTGATGTGGCAAGGCAGCTGAGCTTTTCAGGATGTGTCCCAAACACTGCAAATAGGTGCCATTTAAGGGAATACTGTTGCTGGACTTACTGTTTGTCTGCAGCACATTTTTTCAAAAATAAAGTGACCAACAAGGACATCTTTGAAAATACTGTCATATCCCTCTAAAAGCAGAAATGCTTTTACTCCAACACAAAGAGACTGCCATAGAAAAAGTGATTCTAGAGGTATTGGCTGGATGCCTCATTGCCCCAAGCACTGTGATGTCTTTCATGGATGCTATGAAACATTTCAGTTTGCCTTGGATTAGGGCACTGGCAGTACAGAGCATGTGATCCCCGCCTCAGCAAAGCATTCTTTCTCTTCTGGATACAGCTATGGAGTGATTTTTCCTAGGAGATTAGATGAATCTAGCCTGGGCATCTGCAATACTTTTTTCTCACATAATGGAAAGCTTTTAATCAGAAATGCGATACAAGCTAGTAACAGGATCCCTCCTGGTTTTCTCAAAGAGAAACAAAGAAATCAAACCAAATAAAAAACTCCAAAGGCCCTAAACTAGTTCCTTAAATATACACCACAGAATTCCTATAACTCAGAGAAAAAAAGAGCCACATGTTCCAAAAAGAGATTATTAGTGCATGTTAAAAAATTATTCTAAGATCAACCATGCAAACTACTTGCTGGCGTAACGTTACCCCAGTATCACAATGGAAAGCTTGTTAAAATAACTTCAGAACAGCTAGTCTGAAAGTATCAGGAGTCCTATGAGCACAGCTCTCTGACTTCCAGGGGGCTGGTATCAGGCACAGCAGAAATAATAGATGGCCAAAGCCACAGGGCCTTAGTCTAAGAAATTATGCCAAGAAATTGTGAAGTCAGTAGATTTTGTAAGTGAGTGCCAGAACAAGATACATAGACTACAGCGTAGCAGTTTCCAAGAGGAATATTATGGAAATACATTGCTTTTCCTCTATTAAAAGCTATGGTGATCTTTCATTCAAAAAGTTCAGTCATCTGCCAACACCTGCCATGAGATCTCTTTGCTGCTTGTTTCATACTGAACGCAATAACCCATTGCTGCTGGAAAAAACAAAATTTTGGTTGGTGGATCTCCAAGGACTGATTTTAAACTTCCCAGGAAGACTCTAAGCACAAACTAAGAGTCCTGTAGGTTTTGATTGTAGTTAAAATGATGTGCAGTTATCTTCTGCGGAGATAGAATTTCCTAATGTGCTGAAGTTTTGTTGTACCTAGTTGAAGTATTTCTAAATTGTGTGTTAGATAAATCACGATGAATAAAAGCAAATAAAGGAAAGGTATGAGCATGAATAAGAGATAAGAAGTCCTATAGGAAAAGTAAGAGTTTAATAGAAGTGACCTGAACACAGATGTTAATATGCTAGTGGTCTGGGAGAAAAGGGTCAGAGAAGGGATTGGAGAAATAAAAAAAGCTTTAACGAAGAGAGAAAGAAGAGGATACACTTGACATCTAAAATTAAAACAGTGCCGTAAGTATCTTCAAATATTTAAACCAAAGTCATGAACAGCTGAGGTTGAGTGGATATTATTTTCTTATAAAGAACATAGCTGAAGAATGAAAATAAATTAGTCCATATCAGATAAAGCAACTTTTGGGAACTGAAAATACAAGTACCATATAATCATATAAAAACCATACAATCAATCAACTAAATGCAACAAAAAAATCTGCTTTCCATACTAAGAATTATCAACATGAATAATTTTAATTGTAACTACTGATTCAAACTCAGGAAATAAAATCACAAAGATGAAATTTAAAACAGATAAAGTATTGCTTTTATCCTTCTCCTGACTCTGATATATTTTACACCAGCTTTAAAATACAGAATTTAGAAGCATGAGCAGGGTCAAGGACATAAAAAGTCTTTAAGTGCCAACAAACAGACTCAACACTATTCACATCACACTTTGCTAAAAATTCTTTGCTCATTTACCAATGTCTTTGCTCCACAGAAGAGCTGCACAAGGCAACACTCAATACAAAAGATGATGCTTTCCATTAACCCAACTGATAGAGCTGTGGTAAGCAAACCCAACTGGGGTCTGTAGGCAGCAGCTGGAAATCATTCCTGATTCAGCCCCAGGTGAGTTGTACAAGGTGCAGAGACCCCATACCTTCCTTACTCTGCCAGGTCTGTGCAAAATGAGCAAGCGCAAATTCTGTCTAGGTCCTTGGAGTTTCAGAAAATTTGAAACAATCTCTTAACTTTCATCTGAATACATGAAGGCAAAATTGAAATGTATATAACATGAAGTTTTCCAACTATGAGATTACCAATATTGATTACAACAATGTGTATTTCTGCCATTCCACAGCACGGATGCATCAGGGGTTTGGATTCAGATCCTGCATTCCCAAGTAATTCTGTTTTACGTGTACTGAAATGCTAAATGCTTGCAATTGTTTGCTGTAATATGCAAAGGCCAGTTGGCCAGCATGTAGAACAGTTAAGCCTTTATTGTTACTAGACTTAACATTTTCAGCAAGGTTGAATAAAGCTATTATCAGTGAGACTTTCATCTGTTGTTTCAGTAATAAAGCATGGGGCTTTTTAAGCAAATGCCGAGACCTATGTGTATTACTGAGGCTGAGCCCAAAGCAAAGTTGCACCAGAAACACTAAGTCACTTAAGAACAAGCAAAATTAAGAGCCTCGTCTGCTTCTGTGCCAATTGTTCCCATTAACTTGTTCTCATAGACTTTCATGCAATCCCTCTGAGGAGCTGGATCACTATTTCCACCATGCATTCATCCAAAAATACTTTTTGAAGATGCAAATCAGTACATCTGGTCACCAGCAAACTATATTTGACTGCTAAGATAAATACAGTCTGGGGGATATAACAGCATCTGGTTTTATCTGGTACTGAATGCTGCTTATGAATTTATAATATAATTCTAAATATGTCCTTGTATTCCTCAGCATTACAATGCAGATCAAGGTGTAATCGTACTAGATACTGTAGAAAAAAAAGAACAAAACGTGACCCCTCCCTCAAAGTCTGTAGAATTCAGTACTAGAGTAACAAAACGAGGAAGGACAGAGTGATGAGGATCATCCTGTAAGCACTAGAAAAATACATACAAGTTGTCCTTAGCATTTTTAAAGCATTATTATTAAATATCCATTAGATTTTAATTCCCTACTTTTTCCATGAAACTACTCGTTATTGTTTGCCTTCAGACATAGCTGCTATGGTGAAGTGAATCTTACTGTTGGGTGCCAGGTGATGCTTCATGGTTCATTTTGCCGATTTTTATTTTCTTATCTAATTCACCATCACTGTGTTACTCATGCAGATATAATGCAAAAATTACATAGCCTGTTTGGAGTGGGGTTTCTTAGCTCTCTTACACTTCTTCCCAAGTTGTTTACACTTCCACAGTTGAAGACTCCCTAAAGCCATAAAAACTACACCATTGAAATCGCAGGTTTCAGTCCCAAAACATGAGTAGGAGGTGGCCAAATGTTTAACTTTGCTCTACAGCCTGCTGAAAAACAAGAAAGATTTCAGTGGAAACTGCTAATTTTGACAGACTGGAATGCTCTTCAAGGAACGAATGTCCTTATATAATACTGACCTTAAAAATTCTAACAAGCACCTTTTTCCTGGCTTGCTTTTTGGAATTTATCGCTGCTATTGCAGGTGGTTTGTGTCATGATCAGTCTTCTATTTCAACAGCATGTGAGCTTAGCAACTATTTCTTACTATTCTATTTTTCCTTTGTCTTATAGGTTCTCTAGTCTAGCTGCATTTGCCACTTCCCACCTTTGATATTAAATGCCCTTTGGTAAAAGAACATATGATAACAATATTGGATTGGGTATTTTGCTTGGTTTTAACAGGCCAAATAATGCTGCCTTGAAATGTGAAGGTCTTAATGCAATTTTAAAAAAAATAAAATAAGAAACAACAAACCAAACAAAAACTTATCTATACCAAAATACATCAGATGTACTCATGACTTAAAAAAATATGCAGAACTCTCATGAAATGAGAAATGATGATGGAAACTTTTACTATATAAATCCAAATCAGGAACTTGGCAATATTTGGATCCAAAGTTTTTAAATTATAACTCCTAAGGAGCAAAACAGCATGAAAGAAATAGCGGCTCTTAGCATTTCACACTGAAAGGTCTGTGTTTACTCTCAAATGTGTTCTTGAAATCACAACACATTCTGCATTTTCTCTAATGTGAGGTAAAGGAGAACAACTGCATTGGAAAACCCTGAATACAGCACTCTTATGTAAACTGCTGTTGTATTTACAGCAATAAGAGAGGGGTAACCACACATTCAGACAAACGATCTTTTATGACATGTGCAAGGAAATCAAACAAAGAAATTAAAAAAAATAATAATTTAAATTTTAAAA
>NW_010199208.1:0-19995 GCF_000695765.1 Mesitornis unicolor
GGCGTCCCGCTGCGCGGGAGAACGTTTTCGGGTTTGTTTTGTCGTGTTTCTTTGGGTTTGGTTTTGTTTTTCTTCTTTATTAGCTCACTTAGCATCTGCCTGCCTGGTGCGGTACCCACACCAACCCTTCAGCTGGTTGGCTTTGCTTTTTTTCTTTTTCTTTTTTTTTTTAAATCCCTTTCTCCTCTTCTCCCTGAGTTTTTTTGTGCGACGCTGTTGCCCTCTAGTGTTTGCGGACACCGGTTGGTTGTGTTGAGGAACAAAATTAGTCATGATAGTGCAGGAATTATTAATAACTTCAGGTGTCCATAGCTACTTGGCTTCCTAAAAATCCCGTGCAGAAATTGATGTGTATTACTGCTTATTTCAACTGTCATATGCAGCCTTTGGGAAACGGCAGGAAACTTTTATGTAATTTAATTTAATTTACTCCTTGATTTGCTAGATAGTTGCTTTGCGTTTTGATGTGGTGGTTTTTCTTTACTTTTTAATACAATGTAAAGTGGAAGAAATGGGGTTTCTCTCACTGTCAGCATCACCACCGGTGTCTCTCCAAACGAAAGGTGATAAACTCTGACTTATTGACTCTTGGTGCTTGACAGTTGGGGAGAAAAGAGAGGGAGAGGTAATGCTTAAGAGAGTGTGCCATACATTTAATTTAAAGACTTTGGGCATATAATTTAGTCTTAAGGTAGTGAAGTTTCTACAAGTGCTGAAAAAAAATATGATTTATCTCAGAAAAATTGTATGAGATGTAATTTGTTTTAAGAGCTTTTGGTAGAAAGTATCAGATGACGGTGAAGTTGTAATCTGATGACCAAGCTCAACTTCTGTAATCTATTTAAGTCTTCTAAGTCTTATTTTAAAGTATTTTAAAACACCATATAATTAATCTTTATAAGTATCTTTTAATGACAATTTCTGATGCATTAATTCATATCTTGTAAGGTTCCCTAGTAATGCATGAAGCAGTCCAGCATGGAGCTAGGGATTACATAGGTGCAAGAGCAACTGAAAACTGCTTGTCCCAAGGACTTGAAAAAACATATTTATATGCCAGAACTTCTGTTCTGCCTAAGCTGTTCCCTCTTTTTTTTATTTTTAAAGATATGTGAGAAAACGTCAGCCCTTCAATATTCACACATTACAGGGTTTAGTTATGTGATATTAAAGGGCTTGATGACTTCCCTTTCATGTCTCATATCACCATCTTTTCAAGTTGAAAATGTCTTCTTACTATGCAGTTGTAAGATCTCATTCTCAGCCCGGATTTTCTTGTCTGGGTTATCACTGGCTGAATACGTAAGTCAGTAGAATAATGTGAATAGGGCTACTTGGTATTTGGAGACCAGTTTCATATTTTCATAATAGATTTGAAATCTGAGCACTGTTGCACATCCCAGGTTTGGTTGTTTTCGAACGCACTTTGCTGCTTCCTGCTGCATCTCTTGTATGTCTGAAGATATCAATTTAAGTAACACTAAAGTAATGACTTCAGAATACTTCCTTTAAGGTCATATTTCATGGTAGCTGGCCAAAGCAGGCTTTTATATTCAAAGCAATAAAACAGCCTTCTAATTAGTGTATTTTTAAATCCCTGTACTAGTGTGCAGAACAACATCTCTGTTTTTGGTCTATTCTTCATTTAAAACTCATTCTTCATTTAACATACCAGTATTATGTTGGTATCACTGTGGTAGTGGCCAGTTTGCTAATGAACAGAATGATGGGGGTTATTAGAAGAAGAGAAAGATTTAAAAATATGCCTAGGTATATGTAACCAGACAAATGTAATATGTCTGAATAATATTGATGACTAATCAATCCAGAACTTGCTCTGGTTTTTGACAGTCCTTGATAAAAAGGATTTTTGTTACCCTTTAACAATCTTTTTTAAATGTCCATATATAATTATGACACAACTTTAGTGTTCCTAGTCAAGGATCACAAAAAACAGTTGCCCTTGCAAAAGACTGAGATAAAGCTAAACCAAACTTTTTTTAATTGGGCTTTGAAAAATATGATTTGAGAACAATTTCTCATTTGCTTGTGGATATTTTAGCTCAGATCATTGTTACTGTCTTGATAGTTTTTAACATAACTGAGTTCAAGAAAAATGTCTTGTAGTTTTAAGAATCTTATTGATATTCACAATATAAGTTTAATAGTTTTTTTTAATCGTATGTAATTTTATATGTCTTTATGTGGGTGCTTGGTTTCCTATTTGAGCTTCTATTCATTACAGTATGAACATGTGAACTGGAAATTAGTATAATTTAGGGGATTTTTTTGTAGTTCCAGAGTATATGAATACCACATATGAAACTGAATAGTCAGAACCATTTATTTTGGTTCTTGACATTTTCTTTTCAACTACTGAGTCCAGAACATAGCATGTTTCTGCTGCATGGAGAAACCAGTCACATAGAGCCCATGGAAGGGAGCTTTGTGCCCATGAAAGTCTTAGTGCAAAAATACACCAGTGAGGGCACAGTGTTTGCAGGGTTGCCATGACACTCGCAGAGCAGAGATTGTCAGCGGCCACACAGGAGTCTGAGCCCAGGCACTGGGTTCCAGGCTGACTGCAAAGACTTCTGGGCAAGCTGATTTGGTCTTTATTATATACATTTTACTGCCAGAAAATACAAAAATAAATACCTATGATTTCTTGTTTGTTTGTTGTTTTTTTTTAATTTTCACTTACTGCATCTCATTAATAGGCTAAGTCCCCAGCCAGTGTTGCTTACTGTAAGCATTTCCATTAGGGTTATTGTGCTGAAATGATTCACAGAAGCTAAGAATTTGATCATTTATGCTTAGCAATGAAATGACAAACTAAAGAAAGCTGCAAATGGTAGGAACTCACCTGACTCCTTTTGATGCAATTGAGCTCCTGTGAGTTCATCGTGGCATTTGTTCTCTTGTCAGTGCTACCTCATTAGTGGATTAAAAAAGAAACCCAAACAAGAAAACCCCACAGTTGAAGGTCTATTCTAATGAATTTGTTTCATTCTAGCTATCTGAAGGTACCTGTAATTGTGACTACTTAGCAGTATTGCTTAGAATTGTAGATCTTCCAATTAATAAGGTGGTATTTATTTCCTGTACCCTTAAGTTTTTCATGAGAACTAGTCCTGGGCTGCAGAAATCACTTCTACAGTAGATGAGAATGGTTTTTAGCCTTGTTGTATTCAGAATAAACCGCAAAACTTACTTCCGTGACTCGGCTTTCTCTTAGCAAGATTTTCTTCTGTATAGTGAATCTACAAGTTAAAAACAGAATTCTAAATATTCAAAGATGCTCAAAGAATTTTTTATTACTAATTTTCATGTTAAGGAGACATTTTGTTACTTCATGCTTGGAAAAACATAGATAAAAGGTACTGGTCTGAATTTTCAGATGCTGGCATGAAAATGCAAAAACCTGTAGGAGATGAAATGCAGATTCTTCTGAAATAATAAGGTTCTAGATAAAGAAAGGTGAGGCAGCTTTTTTTGCTGCAGACTGGAAAAATACCATACAAATTGCTTCATAGGTAAAACTTATTTCAGCATCACCTTTGTGGAATGTGGGATTCATTTAATGTCTGACACCCATTTTCAAGTGCTCTGAGATACAGGTGGGACCATATTCTCCTTTCATTGAACTCAACATGACTCCACTGAAATTAATGAGATAAGACTGCTAATGTTAGCTGCGGATGTTTTATATATTTTTTCACTGAAACAGTACTGATGAGCTTGAACTCTTGTGAAGTGTTTTTAGATTCTTTGATTATTTTTTTTCTCTGAGGCTTTTTCTTGGATTTTTTTCTGTATTGCAGTTCAAGCTATCATGACTTCTTCATTCCTTTGTGAAATACTGTATTCTTCTGTCATGAAAGTAAAACTTGTTAAACACTGTCCTGTTCTGAAATGCTGCTTCTGATGCTTTACTCAGTGTTGATATGTTCTGAATTACACCCTTTGTCTGGTTTTACTGTTGGAAAGCAGACAAGGACTTCCCTGAAGCCATGTTTAAAGTTGTGATAAAGGCCACTATAGTGGTCTTGATAGGTTCAACAGTGTGTTGTGGGTGATGCACCCTGAAGATCTCTGTGCCACTGTCAAGTTCAGTACATGATGAGTTACTTTAGCATGGTACTGTAAGATATCAGTGGAATATCTAGCAAGTACTGTTGCCCAGAGTAAGATGTTGTTCCTCTAGGAACAATGTCCCTGCTCACTGCAGGGGGGTTGGACTGGATGACCTTTAAAAGGTCCCTCCAACCCAACGCATTCTATGATTCTAGAACAACTGTATCTCCTCAAGGCTTTGAAGTGATTTTGATATTATTAAATGCGTGTTCTCTTTGTGGTTTTTTTTCTCTTTATGTTCTTTTGAACTCTTGCCATGCAAAACAGTCCTTAAATACATGATAATTACATAAGCATCGAGCTGATTCAAGAGGACATTGATTTAAAACTTGCGCCTTATTCTATTCCATTGCCCTTCCTTCCTATGCTCAGTGGTGAGGATGACAAGTTTGTCTGTGTCCTCCTAGATCTCAGAGAATTCCCCCCATTCCCCAGAGTCAAACCTTGCATCTGTCTTGGCATTTCCATTCACTTCTCCTTAGAGCTGCACTGTGTAGCCCCAGGAGGGACCTGCAATTAGGACCTAAGGATAAAATGACAGGGGTTTTCTTGAAGAAAATGCAAGTTTCTGGTCTGGCTCCACATTTTCTGCTCCATGGAATGACATTAGGAACTGTGTCCTTGCTGCAGATATTCTAAGTGCTCCTGCTGCTTACTTTAGCAGCCCTTGGTTTGCAACCCTTCTGTATTATCTCATTCAAACAACTCTGTCTCTTGAGCCTTTTCAGGTGACTGTGGTCAGAAGCATAGGCTGGTAAAGAAAGGAACTTCTAAATCGTGCTGCTGGGAACTTCCTCTCAGGAACTTCAGTGGCATCTGTCATAAGGATAGGGGTATTTTAGGGCCGTGTTAGAGGAGTTTAGGGCTAAAAGAAACAGAGAAGCATTGTGCTGTTGGTTGTGTGGTGGTTGACTGTATGTCATTCAAAGGAATGACTGACGGTGCTTTTGTCAGCAGGAGTTCTGCTTTACAGGCTCATGTCTCTAATGCGCGAACCAGACCTGAACTCCATGTGAGGTTAAGTAAGCCAGGTATGTGGTTATTGAAGATAAGCAGGCATAAGTACAGCCTATCTACAGAATTATGTAGGTATTAATTTTAGCCACTAAAATTACTAGTTTCTTGGCATTCAGGTAGCTGAACTGGAGTTGCAAAATGAAGAGAATCCTTTGTGTGTGTAATGGAAAATCATCTGTCTGGAAACAACTCTCTTAAATCTGCTTTTACTTATTCAAGATGGTGCTCTTTCTTTGTCACCTGACTTCTTACCATATTAAATTAAGTATTAAGATTAATTGAGTTTAATCTCAAATTAAGAGATTAAATATCTCTCTTGCTATCAAAAGTTATATTCTTGAACCTAGTGTCACAAGGATTGGACATCTCAATGCTTACAAATGTTCTTTGAGTTCTTTTAAAGGTACCTCTAATGGCCATGTTGTCATTTGGTCTTTAAGTGTTCTTTAACTTCTTTTCAGATACATGCCTCTGAAAACTGAGAAACTGGGGTTATGTTATTTTTTTCTAACACTGATTAATGAGCCTATATGCCTGGGTGAAAGGCAAGTCTCTTTACATACAAGTTACATACAAGTTTTTGTGCAGCTGCAGGTAAGGTTCAAGGCTGGGTGTAAGTCCACTCAGAACAGAAAGAGTTAATATACTTGTATCTGTGAGTAGAAGATGAAGAGTAGAATATATCCAGAAAGCAGTCTAATCTGGTAAAATGCAGGTTTGAAGGAAATCTTAATTATGAATGAGTATGTTTACTCTCGGTGCTTAATTTTGCTCTTTTGTTGAATAGAATGTCATGTAGTTTCTCTCTTTCCTCTTATCTCACTTTTCTTTTATTTATTTTTACTTTGTGCTTATGATGTACCTGGTGCTGGCAGGAATGGTCTTTGGGATTTAATTAAAAGTCATGGAAGTTATATATATGATGTTAAGTACACTGTATTTTTTAACTTCTTTGAAAACCTGGAGTGAAAGGCCTCTTTCTTTACAATGTAGAATGAGGAGCTCTTATCAAGTGGTTAAGTGGCCCAAGTACTTGATAAGTTGTTTGCTTTTGTTTGTCATGATTTATTTTTACAGTTCCTTCCCCCCACCCCCATATTAATATACAATTAATCTTTTACATACTTCCATTTCTTTTGGATCACAAGCCTGCTGTATTTCTTCTGCTATCATCTGCTCCCCAGTTCAGCCATTCTAGGAGCAAAAATTTCTGACGAAAACCAGTAAACCTTACACAGTACAAAACAGGAGAGAGAGCTTGAGTAGATCTCTCAAGAAACTTCAATTGTCTCTGTCGGTGTGCACAGAAAGGTTCATATTTGATACTGATTATACTTCTGGAGCTCCTTGGTATTCACTTTTTAAGCCCTACTTTTATTTTTTTTAAACTTGAGCACAGAAGAATTAAGCACTAAATCAGGAAATGACCATGTTAAAGTTACAGACATAGTTTATCCTAATCCCATTTGCAAATGAGAATAGATCTGTACTACATTGTAGTTATGGTAGCATGTTCTAGATCTTAATACCGTAGTATTTTTTTTAAATTTGCTGTTAACCTTCATTTATAACTTATGGTACTTAATTATTTTATGCTTGTTATATCATTATTTTACTAGAAACTTTTGACAACAATTGTACCATTGGCTTGAAAAATTACTGCTTTCCCTAAGTACAAGTTAAAGCATAAGTATATCCTTAGGTGATCTGCCTCTTAAGTTAGCTTTTTATTTATTACTCTATTTTTCACAAATTTAAGAGCTGGATTATTTTATGCTTTTTTAATACAAAGTGCTTCCAATGATTTGCAAAACTGTATGTGGTCAAATAAAATTATATTTATTTGCTTCCAATGTTACAGGGAGAAGTGTGGGCTTTTTTTTTTAAGTACTCCTATAATACACTTGATTTAGAGCATACCAGCATGTACGTATACAACACAGTTAAATGTGCAACTTGTGTTCAGGACTTTTTAGTTCTTCCAGAATTACTTTAATTTAAGACAGAGTGCATTCAATCATGTAGACTAAGTTCCCCTAGCTTCTTGGGAGTGAAAGGAGGAAGGTTATGGCATTTCTTCAATGTTTAGATTGTCAGCAGTGGTGTATTTGGAATTCTTTTACCTGTGGTTAACAAAATTTTCAGAAAAACAGTAAGTTCTTTGCTGCTGTATCTTGCTTTCCGATGCCTCTTCTGTGTACCTGCTTTTACTTTCTCCTCTGGGGTGAGAAGCCTGTGAGATTTAGACCTTCAAATGCACATGGCAACTAGTGGGATTTCTGGAAGGGCCAGCTAGGCAAAGCCTGCAAGGCCTGCTTTGCTCAGGCTTCCAGAGCTTGAAACCTTAGGCTTGGTTTCTGTTACAGTCAAAGTAGAGTTTCTTTCAACTGTGTCTTCCTAAACTTGTGCCAAGGGATTAAGCTTTGTAGAAGTTTCAGTATTGTACTATTGCAAAATACAGAGTGACAGCCGTGTGTTTTATAAGATAATGAAGAATAAAGGGGAGCAGAAAGGAACAATTCTACTAATGCAAAATCTCAAAAAGAAACTCTCAGAATTTGTGCTGCTTGTTTCCAAATCTTTGTTTGGCAGTAACTCCTTTTCTCACTACTGTTTAAGTGTGATGATACTTCACAAGTGTGATGCCTCAATTAAATCTCTAATTTTCTTTCCTTCTAGACTAAACCTTCTGTAAAGCTTTGTGGAAGATAGATGTGTGTGCTGCAATGGTGACATAAATATTTCAGAGGACTGGAACAAGTTGTTGAGAATCTGTGTTTTTAATGCTGTTGTCGAGAACAATCTAAGGCAAGTAACAACATGAGTTTTATCATGAAACTTCACAGACATTTTCAAAGAACAGTTATTTTGCTGGCCACTTTTTGTATGGTGAGCATAGTTATTTCTGCCTACTACTTGTATAATGGCTACAAGCAGGAAAATGAACTTTCTGAAATCTCTTCAGAAGTGGAATGTGGTGATCTTCAACTGTTGCCATACAAGCTGATGGAGATGAAGACCATGAAGCCTATTGATCCCCTGAGGACAGATCTTGTAGTGCTGGTGTTTGTGGAAAGTCAGTACTCGACATTAGGCCAAGATATAATAACCATCTTAGAATCTAGCAGATTTCAGTTTCACATTGAGATTGCTCCTGGGAAAGGTGACCTCCCAGTGCTTATAGACAAAAATAAAGGCAAATATGCTCTCATAGTGTATGAAAATATTGCAAAGTATGTGAATATGGACTCATGGAACAGAGGCCTTCTAGATAAATACTGTATAGAATATGGTGTAGGTGTTATTGGATTTCACAAAGGCAATGAGAACAGCTTGCAGAGCTTTCAGTTGAAGGGCTTTCCTTTCCATGTCCACAGCAATCTGGGTATTAAGGACTGTTGCATTAACCCTCATTCCCCACTGCTCCATGTGACTAAATCTTCTAAGCTTGAGAAAGGTCCTTTGCTTGGAAATGACTGGGCGGTTTTCCAGATTAATCATACAGCTTATCAACCAGTGATATTTGCAAAAGTAAAGACACCAGAAAACCTTTCACCACCTGCTGCTAAAAGTGTTCTCCATGCCACAGTAATTCATGACCTGGGGCTCCACGATGGGATTCAACGAGTCCTTTTCAGCAATAACTTGAATTTTTGGCTGCACAAGCTGATTTTCATAGATGCCATCTCTTTCCTATCTGGAAAGAAGCTCAGACTGTCCTTGGATAGGTACATTCTGGTTGACATAGATGACATCTTCGTTGGGAAGGAGGGAACGAGAATGAACACCAACGATGTACAGGTAAAGTATGTGCACAAACTAATGGTCATTACAGCAAAGTACCAGTTTTTTAATCTTATTTTTAAAATGAACTGTTATTAATCATTGGAATTCATGGAGGATGCAGATCAATAAGTAGCACTGCAAACTGTTTGGACCTTAAGAGAGAAGCCAGTCTGTCTGAGTAGTCACTGACTCCAGGTATAGTAGTTCCTTCAATATCCAGACTGGAGGGGAGTCCCTACAGTGTCACTGGTACCTGTACTAGAAGTGAATGTAGGATAAGACAATTCATTGGTTACTATCACTTGTTTTCTCTCAAGTGATGTGCAAGTCCTTCCTGAGCTAAGTTCCATAAACGTGTTGGTGGGCATCTCTGAATTACATTCCCCTTAGTCTATATGGAAAATGGTCTCCCAAAAGGAAATAAGACAAATAGTTGCCAAGTAACTGATAAAGAAAAGAAGGCAAGAGTGGTAGTGTTTTCACACGCACCACACCCCCCTCCAACAATTCTTAACTTGATTGCTAAGTCTAGTCTGATAATACCTTCTATCGAAGCACATACTTTAGTGGCATTTGAAAACAGCACAGGACTTCAGGGCTGGAACCAAGATCTATTCATATATAATGTGCATGTTGCTGGTCTTACAAAGAGAAGGTAAATATGGTGAGTGAAAGTAAATGTTAATGTAAATTTTGAAGGATAGACTGGATTATTAGCTGTTTGAAGTAGGTTTCAGATGTCAGGAGTTGGTTGCAGCATTTCACCTTTCTCATCTCTGTTTTATGGCTTTTGCTTACAAGCAAGGTTTGTGTTAATATTGGTCTTAAAAGCTTGTTCTGTTGCTAAATAACTTGAGAATTTCCATTTTAACATTTTAAGTTATACATTCCTGAAAGTCCTTTTTCATTCTCTGTTGTCTTGTTCAAGTGAGGTGGTAGTTGTGGGTCAGTAGAACTAACATCTCAACATTATTTCTTGCTGTATGCTTTGCTTTCTTTTTGTGAAGCGTGTTGGTACAAGGCACATAGTTAAAGATCACCTTGCAAAACTGGTGCTTGGTCTAGAAGCTAAAAGTCTGTGAGATGCTGCTTGTTGCCCTGTTTGTGCTAAAAATAATGGAGAATGTTTTTTAGAACTTTCATAATGGAAAGAGCAACTGAGAAAAGGAAAGGCAGCGACAGCACTGTGTGCAGTTGATGGTCATTTTTGTTCCATTTTTAGCTAGGTTTTTGTTTCTTCAGTGTTAAGATATTTGTTAAGCTGCGGTAGCCCTGCATATATTGCTTCATTAAACAAAAGGTTTGAACTTGCAGTCACACTTTAAAATTGCAGCATACAGTATTTTCCAAAATATTCTCTGTATATGCGATTACACAGAAGATATACCTCCTAGGTGTTTTCTTTGTGCAAACAAATTGCATGGGAGAGTGCTGGAATAAAGGTGAAACTCAGTAAATGGAGTTTCTGTGTAGAACATGATGGCAGCATTTGAGTTAGATGGGTGAGTGGGCTTTGAGAATCTCCTAAGTGCAAAACCAAATTGCAGGAAAGAAATAAGGTCTGCCCAACATCACCAGCGAAACTCCTGTTATTCTGCAGAAGCAGCAGTTTCTGGTAACAAAATATATATTAAAAAAGCTTGAATAAATTTCTCACTGCATTGTGCAACAGCAGTTTGAAATAGTATGTTTTGTGTTGTTTCTCTTTTTGAGTGACACCTTTGGATTGTCATTTTAGGATAAGTTAGGATGATTAATTGCCAGAATCACTTACCAGAAACAGGAGACTATTAAGACAAATTTGATTAAAGCAGATACAAAAGGATAAACTGTATTGTTTTGGGAGAATAATTTGCAATATGTCAAGATGTTATCTTCCCAAAATAAAACTGTCAAATTAAATAGAAATAATATCAAAGTGGAAATAACTTTTAAGTAGGACAATTTCATTTCTACAGAGCTGTGTTGTGAAACAGTGGAATCTGAAAAAGCGTTCCCTTCTGATACTTAATCTATTTAAAGTTAAAATGTTCTATTAAACACGTTGTTAGAGCTGTCAGATGCAACACATCTTCATTACTATTAATATCAAAGGAGTTATCCTCTGTGGCACAATGACATGTGGAAGGAATGAACTAAAATCAATTTGTGGCAGTTAAAAATCCGTTATTGTAAAGTATATTTGCGCATAAATGGCATCCTGTTAAAGAGGAGTGTTTTACTGAGTTCTGCTGCATCGACTGTAACAGAGAATTGTGTGCTGCAAGTGTGAAAATAGGTTGTTGAGTGGAGAATTTGTATAATTTCAGTACTCAAGATTAACTCATTTCACAAAGTTACATTTTAAATAAAAGTAATATAGAATTGGATATAATGTTTTCGTGTTTCAATTTTGTTTGACTTGTTTCCTGTTCAACGTTTTCTGGACGTACTTGCATCTGATAAGACTGTGAGCTTGTTTGGAGCAAGGTGGGCGTTTCTACGTGCGCTCCATTAATGCATAGTAACCTAAAACACTTCAGAAAGCTCCTGACACCCAGAGAACTTCTAGATTTGGTTCTGCCCACTCTTCCAGATTGGACAGAGTTTAGAAACTGGAGAGTTAATGCAAAACTGGTAGCAAAAATAATCACTCATTAGTGATTGACTACCTGACCCAAGAAGGCAGTGTTTGTCTTGGGTCTCCTGAGACAAAGGCTTCTTTCTCTCTGTTGAGTGCATGGAGAATCTGGCTTCGCTTTAGAAGGACTGGTTCATTAAGCCCCTAAAGTTCAGGCACAACTCAGATGAGCAAGTTGAAAGCTATGCCTGTACTGCTCTTTCTTTGTGAGAGTTAAAACAGAGGGCCATAGTAATAAAAGAGATCCTGCATGATTTAAGTGGTACAGGGTAGTTGTTACACAGCAGTCCACTGAATCAGAATGGCTGGGGTTGGAAGGGACCTCTGGGGGTCATCTGGTCCAGCCCCTCTGCTCAAGCAGGGCCATATCCAGGTACCTTTTGAATAGCTCCAATTGAGGGAGATGCTGATTGTGTGCAAGATCAGGGTTTCAAGGGAATTTCTCCTTCATATACCTACATGAAGTTTGCTAAGTGGCCAGAATAGTTAATGTTTGGATGACAGGCTAAACTCCCCTCTTCATTAAAGTTTGTGAATTGGAGTTGAGCACTTATGACAATTGCTATCATAAGGTTAAGTGGTGATTTATTTTTTTTATTTGTATTCTATAGTGACCTCGGAATAGGTCAAGTCAAAAGCAACCTCTCTAAAATTAGTGTCTTCTGCACCTGTAAAAATGAGGCAAAGTGGTGGTGCTTCGCCTTGAGTATCTATAGTGCCAAGGACATAAGTGTAAAGAGCCCTTCTGAAAAATCTTTTGACATAGTTTATCAACAGAAATCCTGTAAAACTAATAAATGGATTGTTTTATTAAACAACAGATGATGTTTATTCTAGTTCCATTACAACTTCTTCAAGTAAAAAAAAAAAACCCCACAAAAAAAACCAAACAAAAACACACAAACCCAAAAAAAACCAAATAAAAACAAACCCAAACAACTTGAAACTGCACTTCAGATTTTCAGACTACCCAATTGTTACAGATTTGCCTGTCGCTGTATAAAACCTGGACTGATGGAACATAGTTTTTTATTGTAAAATACTGAGTAGCTGTCACTGTACATCAACAATAACCATCCATCTTCATATTTGTTTACTTTTTATTCTGCTTGTATAATAGAAATAATGGAAGAGAACATTTTTGTAGTCTAATTGCCTCCCACTTTGAAAGTAAGCTTGGTAATGTCATCGCAATGTTCATTTTTCAGTAACTTTTTTCTCTCCTAATGTCTGTCAGGCAGAAGAAACCATTATGCTGTGACGATGTTATATTTTATTTTCCTTGTGTCTTTTAGAAGACTGTGTCGTGCAAATAATTAATTTAAATGGACATGCAGACAAAATCTATCTAGATATTAACAGAGTAAATTTATCTTAACAGACCATGATTGTGCCAGCTGATGGTCCACTAATTTAGTATCCTTTTTTGGTTACAGTTACTCTTTGGGAAATTTTTATGACTATAAAGTGTTGAGAGTTTCCCAGGGGAAATCAAGTATTATTTTTTTTCTGTTGACAGTTTGTCCAATGCTGATGGTCTACCTTTTCCTTCATTTCTCCAATACATGCACTTTTTGTATTTCCTTGAGAGTAGATCACGTTGTCAAAATGAAAAACTAGAATAATGTGCAATTATTTTTTTTCTCAAATAGCTATATGATCTCCTCTATACTGTCTTGTCCTTTGTGTGCTTTTCCAAAGAGGCATTTTGAATTGAAGTAAGGGTGAAGATCTCTTCACTTTCTTCTTGTGAGTCTGATCTTTTTCTGTGCTTGTAATTATTATTTTACAGTTGCCAGGAAAAAGCTTTATATTAACCATATCCAGTGTTGGGAGGGGATGTTATATTTTTTTATTGGTCTGTTTTGTGAGCACTTAGGCAGTGCATCTGTTAGTGTACATGCATTGAAATGAGAAATACAGCTTGAACCTGCAGTCTTCCAGCATTAAAGTCATTGAAGTATTGGACAGTAAGAGCTGTCCTCTTTCTGATTTGTTTGCATATCATCTGTGCCAAACAGCATCCTGAAACTGGGGAGGATTTAGCCAAAAATAATAAATGCATTTTAGTCTCTATCACTTGCACAGGCTGTCATCTTGCCTGCATTTTGAGGTTTGTAACATAGACATCTGTATTGGAGCTAGTCCTCAAACTTTCTGTAGTAGACGACAGAAAATATAGCTCATCTTTAAGCAGGCACTGGTGAAGCAGTGGCTGGTTTGTTGTTCACAAAATGCTTCTAGAGTGATTGAGATCAAATACAAATATTAGCATTTGGTCAGATCAATCTTCTTCCATGTTCCAAAGCCATTGCTGTCACTTTTTTTTATTTCCTCAGTGCAGTGGTGGCTTAATCTTTTGTTTAATATAATACAGTTTTCTTTAATAACAGATTTTTTTCCCCTAAGAGGTAGTTGTTTGTTCATGATATTACATATTCGTCCACATTAGTCAGCTTAAATTACTACATTTGTTTAAAACCTATTACGTGTCTTTTCACCCTGTGTAGAATATGTGGAAAGAAATCAGAAGTTCCCGTGGTAAAGCATACCACTTGGATATAAATTTTAAAAATACAGTGACATCTTTTCAATTACTCTCGCATAAGAATGACCTAAATATACCTAAGCCTCTCTTTGTAAGCAAAAGGGTTTGTCACCTTTCACCAAAAGGGTTATTGGGCATTGGGATAGGCCACCCAGGGAAGTGGTAGAGTTACCTTCCCTGGAGGTATTTAGGAGACAGGTAAATGTGGCACTTAGGGACGTGGTGTAGTGGTGGACTTGGCAGTGTTAGGTTTGTGGCTGGACTTCATGATGTTATGGGTCTTTTCCAGCCTAAATGATCCTATGAAGTATTTTGTGTTAAAGCAGAATGGTTAGAAGGTTCCAGAAAGCCTGAACTGTCAACAGTGCACACAAATATCTGGAGTACTGCATCCAATTCTGGTCTCCCCAGTTCAAGAAGGACAAGGAACTACTGGAGAGAGTCCAATGAAGAGCCACTAAGATGATAACGGGACTGGAGCACCTCTCTTATGAGGAAAGGCTGAGAGAGCTGGGTCTGTTTAACCTGGAGAAGGGAAGACTGCAAGAGGATCTCATTAATGCTTATAAGTATCTAAAGGAACGGGTATCAGGAGGATGGGACCAGACTCTTGTTTGTGCCCAGTGATAGGACAGTGGGTAGTGGTCACAAACCACAAAACAGGACGTTCAACTCCAACACAAGGAAAAGCTTCTTTACTGCAAGGTTTACAGAGCACTGGCACAGGCTGCCCAGAAAGGTTGTGGAGTCTCCTTCTCTGGAGACATTCAAAACCTGCCTGGACGTGTTCCTGTGTGATCTTCTCTGGGTGATCCTGCTCTGGCAAGGGCGTTGAACTGGATGATATTCAGAGGTCACTTCTAACCCCTGCCATTGTGTGATTCAAGACCTGGGATTGTCCCCATCACAGGAGGAAGTCTAGTACCGTGAGTTAATTGCTTCTTCATCTGAAGGATCACACACGTTATTGGTAAAGAAATGATAGATGTCATCAAATGTGTCAGTTGCAGAACTACCAGAGATGCTCATGTCTATTGAGTTGCACTGAGCTGTAAATCCTTCCTTTGGAGATATTAAAAAAAATTAATCACCTCTTTAAATGATATCTTGAATTAACTATTAAGAACTTCTGTTCTGATAAATCATTTTACCTCCCCAGTTCAACAGTCATATTACCTTCATGCCGTTGTTCAACTTTCTGTGTGTGTACATATATTCTTTCTTAATTTGATCTGAAGCTCCTATGGTATTTTATATTGACTTGGCTGGAATGAATTGGAGATACATTCTGTCCTTAAAAAGAGGCAAAGAAATGGAATTTTATTAACTGTGGTGTTTCTGTAGCTGTCTGATGCCCTAGGAAGACTGATTAAACTTTTGGAGAAAATTGTTTCAGATACAATAGTGTGGAATATTATGCACTGTAAGACAGCAGAGAATTAGAATTAGATCTCAGAACTAAAATATAACTTTAAAACAAGTTATAAAAATTGTTTTATATACTTTATGGACTACTACCAGTGCACAGAATGCTTAACCAATCAATCATCTTAACATTTAACTTCTAAAAGCTATTTGGTTTGCATACCAACTTCTGTGAATTCTGTAAGATTGATATAACTGCTGTGCAGTACAGCCCAGCTTTTATTTTTAAAGGGTGTATGCTGATGTTTGAAAGAGAAAGCTGGATAGAAGTTGACCTGAGGAGGGTGCCTGCGGAAGAGTGACAGGGACACAGGAAAACTGGCTCTGCCTCAGGTACACCACTTCTGGGACTGCCAGGGCAATGCTGGGATTTCCCTGAGTGCTTCCTTCTCCCACTCTGCACCTGCATAGAGCTAGATACAGCCAAACCCTGTGGAATAGGCTTGGTACCAAGAGTAATTACACAGTTTCTGTGGTACTCAGTGTATGAAGACAAAATCTGTGCGTGGTACCTGTGTGTCTAATGATAGCCAGGTTCCATGTTCTCTGTGGACTGCCAGGCAAATGGGGAGGAGGCCCTTGTTTGTGTGACCAGATGTCCCTGATCCATGCTTTTCGTTGATGTGCATATAGGTATTATATGTGGGAAGGACTGAGGTGCAGAAATGGTGGCACAAACATAGCTCCCTGGGGCTGTGGGTTGAGCACGGCCCTCCACAGGGGGTCTGTAAAGAGGACGTGTATGTCAGATACCAGCACTGCCATACCCCTCTGTACACACAAGAAATTGTGTAGCTTGTGTCAAAATGGTAACTGCATTTACTCATTCTTACTAGTTAGCCTCGACTATCCACTTTGTTCATCTATACAATACTTCTCCAGCGCAGCAGTTGTAAAAAGAATGCTGTATATTGAAGCCATCTTTGTTTTACATTGAAAATGTGAAAGAAAGTGAACACTGATGGACCAGGGGATGTTCTTTCTAGCACAGTTGATTCCTGTTAGCAGCTTGAAGTGCAAGGAGGCTTGAAGTTTCAGTGCTGTGTCTATTTTGAGAAAACCAAATTTCAGTCTTCAGTCCTGCTAGTTCAACTGTTTCTGTTAGTTCTGTGTTTGTTGGAATTAATGGCTTGGGTTTTGTTTGTTTGTTTTGTCGGCAGTGTTTCAGACTTGTTTTTTTCCTAAAAAATCAAATTTTTGAAAAATAAAGCAGTTGAAGGTAGTAGTCCTTAGCTCCATTGAACCTAGGAGAGTCATCAGGTCACAAACACAGAATTTTACAACTCACTACTGATGTGTTGCAGCCTTTGAGGCCTTTAGCAAAGTAGTTCAAGTTTTATTGTTAAGGAGTATAATCTCCTGTGTATCTTTTTTCCTAGCTGTTTATGCATCTGAGCCTAAAAGTTGCCAAGTATTTTCTATTCCAAGGGAATCCTGTGGAATTTCTGCATATTTGCAAGTGTGCACAGTCTGCACTTCAGAAGTCTCTCACATGAGAGGGTTCGGCCAGGAGAGCTGTATTGCCCCATGCGTCCTCATTTGTTTTTATTGACTGCTGAGAAACTTAACTGCTGAGTGCAGAATCCTCTGAAAAACAAAAGATATCTCAGAAGTACAGGACAGATCACTAATCATAAGGTTGTTTATAGAGATTAATTTTTTTTCTTTTGCTTAGTTTTGCAATGCTGGAATAACAATTTTTTTTTTAAATAATTTAAAAGCTGTGACACACTGCATTTTCATGCAAACCTAAATCTTGAAACAGTGGTTTTTCAAGGACAGCACCATCTCCTTCTGTTACGAATTCAGTGGCAGGGAACTAAGAGAAGAGAAATCCATCTCAGTTGCAGCCTTTTTTTCATTGTGAAAGAGGCTGCAGAAACTGCTTCTTGGCACAGTGAATCCCATTAGATCTTTGAAGGTGCTGAGAATTATTTGCTTCAAGCTCTTCTACCCTAGCACCAGATTTTACTGTTGGTTGCACACTCCGTGGTCCTTGGTCTGTCTTCATGATAGAACCAAAGTAGGGAAACCATGGCTTCTATGAATCCGCTTTTGATTTTCCAGATAAGTAGAGGACTGTATGTGTAGTGCACATCATTGTCTTTCAAGAAAAAGAATAATTTTTTTTTTCATTTTTTAATTCCCCATATTTATCTGTAGTGGTGAATTTCTTGCTAGCCTTCGGCTGAAGGAACTCTCTTGCTATGGGTGTCTTCTTGTATTCAGATTCTTGTTCTTAATGGAATTGTGTGACATAAGAGCTGTTTTATTTCAAATGTAAGCTATTACACTCACCTGAGATCAAGTAGGCTAACTGAATACTTTGTAACATTGTTTCTGCTTTTTCCCTTGACCTAGTTTTATGGTAGAGGTATCTTTACACTTGAGCATAAGGCTTCCCTTCCACAGAAATGCACACAGGTGTTTATGTCCACCCAGTGTGCCAGCCTTCAGTGATCACTTTTGGTTCACAGCCATGTAGTTAGCAAGTTCTAGCTTCCTCCCTCTTCTCAGAAACATATACTTTAAGGACATATGTGAATATTTTCATGGATGAAATGAAAATGCACGTGATTCTGCACAATTTACTTTGACTATTGTCAACATAACCAAAGCTTGATTCTTCTGTCTGGGTTGATCCATCTGGCCATGAAAGCAAAACCTGCCATTCCAAAGTTTATGTAGTGAAATATATGTCAAGACATATTGAAACCTTATTGTGCACTGCAACATGTTCAAATCTAATGGATAATTTGTCTCCATTGGAAAAGCTTTTTCAAAGTTGCAAGTGTAGTATTTTAAAAGCTGCCCGTTGTTCACTGAGTAACAACGTTCAGAGAGCAGAATCAAAAAGGGAGTGGAGAGAAGGCACTTGCTGGGCTTTGATGTTGCAAAGGTAATGCAACCTGGGCCAGGGTTCTAACTCTGGGGCCTGCTTGGCAGCATAATTCACAAACAATTGTGTGCTGTCTGCTGTCAATGTATCCCTCAGCTATCCTCTTAGTCCCTCTCTTTCCTTAGATTGCAAGTTCTCTTGGTCAGAGGCTCTTTTTGTTCTGTGCTTCTTGTTAAAAAAGCACTTTGGTAAGACAAATAATAATAATGCAACAAGAGTGTAGCACAGAGCTGTTCAGATTCATCACTATACTAGTGCCTGCTGTAAGATTTATTCTAGGCTTTTTCAGATGACAAGTTGGCTGTCTAATCCCTGCTGCTAGCAGAACTGAACAAAATTTCCATGACCAAAAAAAAAATAAAATGACACTGTACACAGATATAGAAATCAAAGCAATTAACTGTAAAACATGATACCAAAATTGAGCCTGCCTCCTTCCCCATCATCAGTCACATCAAGAAGGCACAGCCTGGCAAAAAGAGAAAAATGAGGGTAGAAGTGGGCCTCTATTTCATTAGTGTCTTTTACAATACAGCTGCATAGAAAGTGCCCTTTCTTCTTACCTGTTCAGTCTGGAAGAAGTCAATGCAATTACATGACTGATTCTTGATGATTATGCTTACAAAACAATGTAAAAGAAAATCAGTTGGTTGCCAGTGTACATCTAATCCCTCATGGAATAACAATGCCCTGTCTAGTTCCAGTTACTTTTTCTGTGCAAACTTGAACAAGTAGAAGTGTGGCTCGTTATTTAAAAATTATGTTTGGCAGCATGAAAACCTTATGACCAGTTTTTAAAATATTTACTATTTAGGGAATTCCTTCTGATAGTTTACAACCCTGGAGATAAGTCAGTATTGCTCCTTAAAATGTTGTTTCATATCTGGAATAAATCAGAAATACCATTGTGTATTGCAAAAATTAACTACAATACATTTGAAAATATAAATAGCGGAGAGGACAAATGAAAGGTTGGTGACTGTGCAGAGTAAAGCTTCACAGATTCATTCCAGCCCAAGTCAGTAAATTCATGTGACAAAATCCCTGCTGTGCTGTACTGAGGTAATGGGTTAGATTTGAGAACACCGGTTGCATTTTTGTGGAGATTATAAGCCACACAACTCTACATCAAGCTCCCATTCAATTGCCCTTTCAGTGTTAGTGCTCCTGGGTATAACTCAAGTGTCTCTGCTCCCATTTTAATGTGAACTTTGACTAAAGATAACTCAGAGTTGCCTTTGGTAGAACTCTAATGGTAGTGGAAAGGAGGCTGAAAAATAATTTTACATTTATATAAAAAGTGGGAAAAACATTTCTCTTATCCCTTGTCCTTTCTCACTACCTTCCTTAAACGTCACAGAATCACAGAATCTCAGGAGTTGGAAGGGACCTCGAAAGATCATCCAGTCTAACCCCCCTGCCAGAGCAGGATCACCTAAACTAGGTCACACAGGAACGCGTCCAGGTTGGTTTTGAATGTCTCCAGAGAAAGAGACTCCACGACCTCACTGGGCAGCCTGTTCCAGTGTTCTTAAACCCTCACAGTAAAAAAGTTTTTCCTCA
>NW_010199209.1:0-21297 GCF_000695765.1 Mesitornis unicolor
CCCTAACGTTCTGTGATTCTGTGACTGTGATAATTGAAAGCAGCCTTGCTTTGGCGAGCTCCTTTAACACCCTTTTCAAATGTTGCTCATGCTATTTTCTGATGTCAGTATACTTAATGGTCTACTCAGATATTTTTGCTGCTTGTTACATAGTAAACATAATCATGGACTTTCTCAATTTCTACATAAAACAATGAATAAATGTGTTTTGTGGAACGGCATCTCCCCACCTGAGACCTCCTCACAAAATTGCCACATGAAGACAATAGATTAAAACTTCCCAAGTCTTCAGTCATAGAGTTCAAGCATTCAAGAAGATGTAAGGTCCACACACACAGACTTATACATCCTACCTGAGACTTTTTAAATGTTTTGGGGCATAAATCCAGAACTCTGATCCTTTGAATTTTTGGTCAACTGAATGTCAGAATTCAATTTTGACTCATAGATGCCCAGCCCTTTGTACACAAAAGTTTCTTAAATGGCTGAAAGATGTGAAGAATCATAATGATATTTTACAGGGCTGAGTAGTTTATGCCTATCACATACCTAAAGCTCTTCAAAGCAGGCACATATGCAGTGTGTTTAATTTTGTTAATGCTCTCAGGCATAAATACCAGATGGGTTTTATAAAAAAATGCCACAGCAGCCATTATCTGAAGGGTTTATTGTTGTGTCGATACATTAGCTGTTAAAACCCTGATCCTAGACATAAGAGTGAGTCCCTCCTTCATTAGAACCAATCAGAATGTTCCTACTAAACTAGGGAGTCTTACTGCTCTTAGTTTCCCCTCTTATCTCGCCTTACCCACTAATTTTTCTCTATTTCAAATTGCAACAACTGGAAAGCAGTAGGACTGTTCATTCTCACTATCAGCTGTAGTCCTATCAGCTAGAGAATGCTCCTGGAAGGTGTGGAGTACAGATTTGACACAGAAAAAAATCACTATCCACTCCTTCTTTAGCTGTCCTTTTAAGAAAAAAGATTTGCACTTGCATGGTCTTTCAGAAGAAGGCTTTAGAAACCTGACTTCAGAAGGATCTCCATGGAGATCCTTCGTATGGAGACTTTGGACCTGGTATTCTAAATTTGTTCTTTGCTTTTTGAACATCTTATCCCATATGCTTATTTAGGATGCTCAGAATAAGAATAGCCATGAATTATGTATCAGAGTGCTGAAGAGAACTGTTACTGTGGCTGGTCCCTACATGCTCTGAAAGGCCAAGAGGCAAGGCATCTAACTCAAACATGGGAATTTGCTCTGCACACTGAAATAAATCTGGTGACAATTCCTCCTCCAGAAACAATTTGCCAACCTCTACCATGCACCATATGCACTGAAGTCGTCCAACATAGAATGAATCAAGGGTAAGCTGCAACCTTCACTTTAATATATTTTTATCCTACTTCATAGGATAACTGCATTATACTTTGTTATGTAAAAATTATTTGTGTAAGAAGTTGAAGTAGTTTCAAACTGATTCATTAGGAAGAAGATTTTAATGCCTGATGTTACAACAAAAACATTGAAGACAAGCATCTTTTTTGCACAAATTTATATCTAGTTACACATGCACAAACCAGAAATGCCTCCACAGAAGAAGTGAGTGCAGTAAATGGAAATTTAGAGTTCAGGAAACATTACACTGAGACATCTAATGAAGCTTGCTACATTCTTCAAGGTTTTCTGTCTTTTTTAACCTGGAAAATATGCCTGGATTTCTATTTTCCAGTAAAGTCCCTCCCAAACCTGTGGGGAAAAAAAAAAATTAAAAAATTAATAAGACCCCAAAATGTGAGGAAAGAAGGTCATATAGTTTACAGGTAAAGAAAAACTTGGATCATACACTTTAAAAAATGTGTACCAGTTTAAAATAACTTTTGATGAAAGGGTCACTTACTGCAAGAAGGGCACTGCTTAAAATTTAAGCAGTCACTAATAGGAAGCGACAGACCTCTAACAATTTAAGTCTTTCACAGCTGAATGAATCTGCAGTGACAGCCAGACAAGGATGTGCTAACCTACCTTACCAAGATCTTGGCTATAGCTGCATTTGCTCTGCCTAGGCCAGCAGAATCACAAAGTGCTGTGAAAATTTTTACAGAGATGTTCAAAATGTGTGAAACAAGAAAATAAAACCCAGTAAATAGAATGCTAAGAGTTTCCAATTTTTGCAGTCTCTATGTACACGTGAAACACAAAATTAAAGTTTTCCCATCTGTACATTTTTTCTTTAGTTAGTTGCAATGGGACTAGGTTTTGATCATTACTTATAGTTGTTTAAAATTACTCAATAATTACAAATTAAAAAGATATATCTTGCATTTAAATCCCTGTATTTTGGCACTTTGCAAAACCCAAAGAGATATTACCTGATTTGCAATACAAATTTCTTTATCCATAATTTAGAAGATTTTAAAAGGCTATGCTTTTAAATTAAATTTTTAAATTTCTGTTAATCAATACCTTAAGACAATATCCTTTACATTCATAGCATTTTAGAATGATATGCTGAAATACAGCTCAATTCTTCTTTCTTTAAACTGTCACCATAACAACTTTCCTTAGTACAATTCAGATGTTCCAAAAGTGAATAAATTATGTTATACATTTAAACTACGTTGGCTTAAAATACTGTAGATAATTTTGTTACTTTCACGAATAATTATTTGTGCACACAAGCAATTTGTTAACATTTGTTTGAAATGTATTCTATTATCATGACGCTTCCCATAACCAAAAGCTGCTGCATAAAAACATATGAACGCAATTTAATTTAACACTGACATCACCTGTATTGGATAATTTCTCTATTTTTTTTTTCCAATAGTGATGACAGGAAAGTGCATATAAAATTAAATCCTATTCTTTCCTCCCTCTTATTTGTTGCTTGACCCAACCTATTACACACATGAGAAAACAGGAAATCTCCAAAGACTATCTATGGAAATCCTTTTTGCACATTTCTAAGAAAGGAGTAGCGAATGTCATTTACCAGCTCTGATGGGGGATGGGAGATGCCCAGGGACATATGACAGTATCCTGCGTGCCCTAAGATGCCTACTTATACTGAGGTAAAAGATAGGGCACTTTCTATTAAGACGACATCCTCTATCATTAACAAAGTGCATGGTTCAAAAAGAAGACAACTTGTGTGTGCTAATGCTATGGATGTTACCATTTCTGTCACTGCTTCCATGACTCAGATTTCCTAATTCTTCAAAGAGTTTTACTATATACATGAGTATCCCTGGACAAGTCTCTTATTTTTACTTATATAAGCTCTGTGTACACAAGAAGTAGCATTTATTTATGCATAATGCACTATTTATTTTCTGTCAAGTACTTCCTTACAAGTTATGTTCTCATGTACGTGAGCATTGTATCCAATACTTGAAGGTCATTGTCAATTGAGTTATCAATGCGTAAGATATGGCAAAACCATAGTGAAGGCATCTCAGTTAGGAACTTGTCACATCAGTTCAGAACTCACCCTAAACTGAATGCATGCAACTGAAAGCTGTCAAGGCCTGCAGCACGTCCTTCTAATAGGCTGATAACAGAAATGCAAACAAATGTCCAAGATTTAACTCAGATTTCCTACACCATTTGTTGTAATGACCACGCCCATATCAGAAAACCTGCCATAAGACTGCCAGGAGGTTTCCAAAAGTTTAGGCACGGGTCTGAATATCACTCCTACTTTAAACTGGTCTCTGCAATAGTAAACTAGGACACGGGGCCTCTAGTGGTTACCATCTAGCACAAAAGGTTACTTAGGCATTTAAGGCTTAAGCTACTGTACTTTTTTTCTATCACAGATATCACGAAGCCTAAAAAGTACAGATAAAACCAAGAAAAAAATATAGCCAGAGTAACTAAAGCAAAAAGTTGTTTCTCTACATCTCTGCAACAGCTGCTAAAAAGAAGTCGGTAAGTAGATAAATAAAGCCACTCATTCATATTGATGAAAAGTACTCGTTTTGGTCCCAGGTTACTACTACTCTACACAAATCAGATGTTTCATTCTAAAAATGATGAAATAATGATGAATAAATAATCTATGTGAAACAGAGGAAATCTTGATGAATTACAATAGAAAATATACTCTTTATGTCTGCATTTCAAATAACTTCTCCAGCTTCAGATACTATGTAGGGACATAGAAAGGGACAGATCCTTGATGGAAAGGAGCTGTGTAAACCCTCTATATGCTCCAATTGTCCAGTATCCATTCAAGTGGAGTAAGTGAAGAGAGGCCTCCTCACCATGCCTTACCTTCAACAATCAGGATAGAAAAAGAAAGAGGAGGTAGGGCAGGAAAAAATGCTGGATTAACATGTAAGCATTAGAGGATTTCACCCAAAATCTCTTGCAAGTACAGCACACCTTTAATTTTCATTTAAAATGAAAAATTCTAGAGCTTGCATGCTGGCAAATCAAACGGAATTGAGAGAGTGATGTCTGCCAGAATCTGAAAGCTGACTAAACCCAACAAATGGACATGAAAACTTTCCTGTTTATTTTCATGGGATACAACCAACCAGTACATCTAATCAGGTTTCTGGTACGTAAGAGAAGACATGCAAGTGGCAAGGAACTATTGAGTGGGCATGGCTGGGACAGTCATCTCTTACTTCTCTGACAAGTGGATAAATTTTGGGGACACACAACATTTGGATCAAACGGAATTTATACGTTCTTATGAAAGTTCAGAGGACAGTGATATCCAAGTAAGAGGTGGATCATGTCAATAATTAATGCTGAAAACCATACAAATGTGCAGTTTGAGTGCATTTGTGGTCTTAGAGAATACAGTTGTCATTACACAAAAGTGAAAATTTGTTTTAGACAGTAGAAGTCTAATTATTAAGGTAACATGCTTCTGCTTCATTATACTATGGTAAATATTGTACAATAAAATGTCATATTGGTAATTTTGTTCATGTTAAGGAAATGTAAATGCAATATATAACACTGTGGGAAGAGATACTGAATGGGACTACATAAGAATTTATACTGGTAATGTACATTAAAAACAGTGGGTTTGAGTATTATATGAATGTGGCTGAATTTCCTTCTCAAAACTTACAATAAGTTTTCATACATTTGGAGTTACTGAAGGGGCAAAATGTCTTGGGGTTTCTTGTTTGTCTTTGTTTTGTCTTTGGTTTTTTTTGTTGTTGGTTTTTTTTTTTATTTGCTATGTACAAAGAATACTGAGGAAGGAAGCTGTCGCAGTAGATTTATCCTGATCATGCTAGGCTCCATTATAAAATTTCCATACTGTTTCAAAAAGAGTTTGATACTCCTAGCAAGTAACAGGAAAAGATCATTGTATATGCAGTTGAACAGATTAGAATAATGTACAGTTCTTTCTAACTCTACAAAGAAGATGTAAGGAAAGTTTAACAAAATAAATACTACACTGATTTTGCACAGAAATTAGTTTTTGGCTCTACGTGACCAAGCACACTGACTGTCTCAAACTGCCTACTTTTGTAGGTCTGCAGTGGAAATACTACTTAAACAAATAACAACAAAAATGAAAATCAAAGTCTAATATAAAAATGAACAGTGGGTTTCAATCACTTGTTCTCATCCCTGTACTGACCTCAGCCAGTAATGAAGCACCACACACCTGCTCGTTTACCTCCCCCTCCACTCAGTGGGATGGGGGAGAAAATCAGTGGAAAAAGGAAAAAAAACCCTCATGGGGTGAAATAAAATAAAATACAAATACTAATACTACCACTACTAGCAATAATAAATTGTAATGAAAAAAGAATACAATAAAAAAGAGAGAGAAAACCCAAGAAAAACAAGTGACATGACCACTCACCACCCGCTGACAGACACCCAGTCAGTCTGTGAGCAGCAATTATGCCTCCTGGCCAACTCCCCCCAGTTTATATACTGAGCATGACACCTTATGGTATGGAATAGCTCTTTGGCCAGTTTGGGTCAGCTGTTCTGACTGTGTCAGAACAGACAAGGGCACTATGAGAAACTGAAAAAGTCCTTGGCTTAATGTAAAGATTGCTTGGCAACAACTAAAACATTAGCGTGTTATCAACAGCATTCTTGGCACAAATCCAAAACTTACCTTCATACTAGCTACTACAAAGAAAATTAAATCTACCCCAACCTAAAGCAGCACATATACACAGGAAAAAAAAAAGAAAAAGAAAAAAAGAAGTAGTTCTTATGGCTCTAAAATAGAAATTTAAAAAATCAGGACACATTGTACAACTTCCCTTCTTTTCTTGCTTAACACTAAAAGCTGGATGCAGGTGCACCTGAAGGCAGGGGAGCTACTGTGGGAGCATTTATTCACAAAATAAACTTTCTTCCTGGATCTTTGCAAGCCTACTTTATTTATACACTGTAAACAACTATAGCCACAATAAAGTAACAAGCTTTGCTTAAATCCTCAAACTAGAGCCTACTTCTGGTATAGCTTTTGCACTAATTCTTTAGACAGCGGTGAATTTCATGGTTTCCTCTTTTGCCAAGAAAAATATTAGTTGGATCTCAGGCCCAGATTTACTTCTCAGTTATCTCAGCATTATGCCAGTGTGGCCCTCCTGGGGTTATTCCACTAATATAAAACAGATACACCAGCTCCTCCACAAGACTCCCCCTCCCTCAAATTCCACCCTTTAATTTTTATTGTTGTCACACCTGTACATCTTTTATATGTACTTAAAAACATGCACACATCTCACTGGCATACATTGAGGACTCAGACAAAAGGACATAGGCTGTGCTAAACATTGATACATATGAAGATAATGGACAAAAGAGTAAAAATCAAAGGTATGAATTTATGTTGAATAAAGAATGTCTATCCAACTCAATGCAAGATTAATGTTACTACCAGTATTTTATCATTTTGGTAAAATACATTACTCTGACAAAAACATGATGGCATAATATTGATTTATAATACTGTAACTTAAAAAAACCACAAAAACATAGTTCTGCTCTCAGCTTTGCAACTGATACTGTTGTCAAACTTTATTGGAAATACATTTATTTTGATTTCTGAAAATCTAGCTCTGTTTAGCCATTTCACAGCTGGTGAGCAGTAAAGATGCTTCTGCCTCATTTACAGATCCTGAACATGAATCAGACAATCAACCGCAACATTAGTCAAAGAGATCACTACCTAATGATTTCTGACAGGCGCTGCAGTAACAGGCTAAGGCCCAGCCTGGCTTGCAGCATCTGATAATATTTTTCTGGAGCCAACAATAGCTGTTGGTAGACAGACAATGCAATTGAGTGAGACTCCTGGCCTCATACCACTTAGTACCTCTTAAATACTTTCAAAAAAACCACATAGCTCTGGCAGTCACTAAATAATCCCTTCCATACAGTTCAGTGAAAACAAAAGACAATAGAACTGTATGCACAGGCATTTTGCAGTTCAGTGAACTCGATCCCATAGGTCCCCAAGAAACGTGTATTTAAAAATGCCTAAAAAGTGCAGTCTTTATTACCATAATTTGAGTTGTTAAACACCTGTGGCCATCCTGAGTAAGGTCAAAGAAGTGTCTCATGATATAAACCCAGTTATATTCTTATTTTGGCCAAGACACAGTGTGAGACAGATTGGACAGCAATAAGAAAATTATATTGTTCGTGTAATGTATTGATTACAGTGAGTGGAGCTCACTGATCCCAGGAAAATAATTACACCAATATCAACTGAATGGCAGGCTGCAACTTGTTAAATGTGAAACGTATTCAGGCACAGTAAGCATCTGGGGTAGAAGTAGTACTGCATTCTGTTTGTATGCTCACAATTAAGGGATACTGAAACTGAGTGCCATGCTGAGGAAAGAGGGAGTGGTCCTTGATTTGCCGAACTGTAAGTTCTCCCTCTTTTCCCATGACTGAAATCCACCAACTCAAATTCTGTAAAGGTGAATGTTAACTCCTTGCCCTTTGCCACATCCAATTACACTGGACTGCACTGCTTTGATAAATTAACAGAAAAAACTCAGAGATGTACAAACTTTCTCACTGTTCCTACAGAGATGGACAGAATTTGTTTGGTATTGGCCAATTTGGTCTGTTCCAGAAATGTTATTCCAGGGATTTTAATGTAGGTATTTGGATAATGAATAGCATAAGCTTGCATCCTGGAGCAGAGGAATCAGGGATAGGGGGATGGGGAGGGATGTAGCAGAATCCACCCAGAAGTCTGGCCAAGTTAAACACCAAAGTGGAGCAACCTTATTCAAGACTTTCCTCAGGCTTTTGCTAGGACATGGCTATTACAGATGTGTTGCTTGGCTGACTCTCTCCCTGAGGGGTTACTGCTCCATCCGGTCTGTACTCTTCCCTCTCCTGTTATACCCAGCTATCAAGTGCAATGTTTACCTTGATGCTCTATAAACTTTCACAGCAACACATGCTTCAAGTTACTCGTGTCTGCATCTGCTTGAAGCATTAAAGAAGGTAAGACAAACATTTCTCTAATTCCTTAACAGTCTACCAAGGTAAGACCTAGGGTTCTTCGCCTGTATCAAATCTTGCATGCTTTCATAACATTCAGAGTATGTGCATTTTGCTTTGATTCTGAATAGATGATACAAAAATAGAAGTAACTAATTGAAAAAGCTCCTTCCCCCAGAGTAATTTCAGACTTCTGTTGGCTTCCATGAGGTCAGGAGTTAACCCTGTATGCTTTATTTTGCTGTACAGGAAACTTAACAGACATGAAATGTAAAGATATGTTAAATTTTGTTCCCATCCTTCTTATTTCTTCTATATTAGCTTCTGTATTACCGTTCTTAATTCTGGCCTTCTATGCCACTAACAATGATATTAATTCTGGTTTTCTCTACCTACAACTTTGCAGGAATGTAGTCATCATTTTAATATTTACTATACCTCATAAATGGTTTTATTACAATAAATAATTAAAAAAAAAATCAGCCAGGTCCTTCAGCATAAAAAACCTGTGAAAACATCAAAACCTGGTATTTTAGTTAGTTAATTATTGTGCAATTTGAAATCTTTACTGTGAGAGACATTACTTTAGTAAAGGCTGCTGCAATCTTTATTTAGTATGGGAATCTAATGTTTTCCAAACCAGCCATTGTTGATGTATTTCTTCAAAATAAAGCATGGCTTAGCAGTCTGGAGTGAAGAAGCTTCATCTGTTACCCTTTAACAGCAACATAAGAGGAAAAAACAGTTTATGTATCCTTTCCATCCTGACAGATGTGACAATAGCTAGAAACACTGTGCCTGCCAAGAGCTTTTATCAAGTATGTTATAACAACTAGTAATAAGTGTAAATAATAAATGGCTACGATCTTATGGGAAACGGTGGCAATACTAAACAATTTTTGGTGCTTGCTGATGGGAGCCTGCTAGTCTTGGAATTCCCTGGCTTCCCAGTAGAGTTTTGGCCTGACAATAAACAACAGTTTAATACTTTATCTAATCCCAGCCAGGAGGTAAGTTCAACAGCAAGCTTTTGCAGATGTTCACATCCAATAATCTATCCATAATTGATGAAACAGGGAGGTCAGATGTAATGGTTGCTGCTATTCCAGCAACAAATAAATGGTTATTGACAAAACAAGGCAGTGTGGCGCTGAGTGCTGAGCAGTGACAAGCATGAAACAGTGCTGAGACAGAAGTAGTGATGTGAATACAGCCCTTCATCTCAAGAATTCCTCAATGCGATGTGTGGCACAAGGGCCACTTTGACACATAAGCAGATGGAGGTGACTTGTAAAGGAAAAATGAGATTCTGCAAGTACATAAAAGACAAAGGCAGAGGCGGAGAAAGAAACAAGGAGAAAGGGGTGGACAAGACTGGAAATTTGGGTAAGTGCAATAATGTGAATTGTTCAGAACTGTTTTTCTATAGCAGCACTGTGATCCAGATGTCTGGACTGCTTTTATCACACTGTTGTGTCTACATTAATGTACCTGGCTGTCAGATTGCTGTAGCCTCTTAAGACCTTAATATTATACTGTATGCATGTGCATGCTTAAATACCCATTACTTAGACAAAGCACCTAATAAATATTCTGCTTCATGCTTATTAATATATTTAGTCCACCCATGAACAGATATTTTTAATTACACAGTTTTCCTTGCTAAAAGCAAACAAACTCTTGAATTTGCATAAGACAATGGGGAAAAAAAACCTGCAGAGATAAACTAGGAAGGTACATTAAAAAATTAAGTCAGTTTAAAATCATTATTTTTCTATATATCTACACAGAACTTTTCTTAAGCTCTCATTCAGCTGAAATCCTCATATTCTTTAAGTTTTAACCCATGTAAGAAACGTAGTAAAAGGATTAATAGACTGTTTTTGTTGACTGAATAAAACTTGAGTCATTTACATGCAAATATACACTTAAAATCTTTTGCATCCATTTCAATGCTAAAAGATAGTATTTTTACAGTGTTTACTGTGTAATATTCTAACATGAAAAACAGCAGAATGAAATTGTAGCCATTATTGCTATACGTAGTCATAAAAAGATTTCAGACAGAAATATTTTAAATATTAATATTACTAAAATCACTTAAAGCACCAAGAAATGTTAAATCGATTTATTTAGAAGTACAATTTATTTCACACTTTGCTACCAATTCTTTTGATCAGCTTTGAAATAATACATAAGCTGAAAGCAAAACAGCAAAACAAATTGCTTCTAGCAATGAAGCAGCAAGCTCTAGGTTTAACACTGGCACGCTTCAGTGTTTTAACTTCTCAGGTTATTTATCTATCAAAGGATAAATTTTAAATTCCTTAAGATCTGATGCCTGAATCAAGACCTCCTCTCCTCCAATGTAGCCAGCAATGGTTCTGATCAAGCAAAGTTGTTAAGCATTTGCTTACACCTGAATATATGAGTTGTCCCCTTGAAGGCAATGGGAATAGCTGCATGGAAATGTAAACATGTATTTAATAAGTAAATTGCTGTAGCTTGAACTATATCAATTTAAGAAAGCAATCTAATTTTAAAAACCTTACTTTATAGAGTTTTTTTAAAGATTGCTTAAAAAAACTATACAACGGAAAACAAAACCTCTCAGATGATGAATATATTTGCATTTAAGTACTGAAATTCCTGAGTTTGTACAGTGTGGGTACAAATATTCCATTTCTCAAAACACATCAAAAGTCTGACTTCTGTAAGTATATTATTTAACAGAATTAGAAAATTTCTTATACAGTTTTTTAGCCATTTGTTGCAGCCCTGGGGGTAATATGTGCAGTTTCACTAATGGACATACTAGACAGTTCTTTAGATCTTTCAGACTACTGTTTCTCAGGTAATACAAGCTACAAACTTAGGTCTTTCCCTCAATTATATACAGCATTTAGGTTCCAAGGTTTAGCACACCTAAGCTAGAAATCCAATATAGTCTAAAGTACATGAAGTAAATAACCTCTCTAACACACAGTTGTACTGCTTTGTTTTTTTTGTTCCTAGTCTGTGGGAATGAAATGAGTGGAAACTTGTATATTAGCAGTTATTTAAAAAAAAGTATATTTGACTTGCTACACTAAAAAAAAAAGTTTCAATACAGTAAGTAGAAGATGTCTGCCTAAATCACACCTTTAAATGACAGAAGACAGTTATTAGAGTTCTAGAAACCTCAGTCAGGGCAAGCGGACTAATTGTAACCTTATATCCCATAAAACAGACACTGCATAGATGTGCTCACAATCTGGCTCCTACTTTGCCTGAGAACGCATAAGGAAGAGCCATCTCCCCTGGCCACACCTAGCAGAGATATGCAGAGAATAGCAGAGGTTGTTCCATCCCATCAGATATATCTAAAAGGTAAGACCAGAACGAAGGCTCCATGATTGCCAACTGCTCTGCCCTCCACACCCTGGTGAGAAATAGATGCAAAGATATTTTTACTCCCTTGCAGAGCACCTTAAGGAGTTTTTATGGCTTTGTTCTCAATGTTTCAACATATCAGAGAAAAGTAAACCTCCAGTAAGGGGCAATTTGCTTCTTTTGAATTCAAACATAAGAGCTAGCAACAGTTTCATGGAAATTATTTGGAGTCATACAAAGAATTCTCTTGATCTTAGGATATCTATTATTATTATTAATGCAGAAGCATGTAAATATTCTTATTAATGTTGCACTGCAACCTCCTCCAGTTCTTTTGCAAACAGTGAGAGTGTGTGTGCACACGTGTGCAAATATATGTGTGTATAAGGTAGCAGTAAAACTTGTCACATTGTAATTGATATTCTGAGTCAAAATCTTACAAAAAATAGAGCTTGAAGTTTGGGAAACCACATTTGATGTTAAATGCCATGGCTTCTAAATTCAGGATGTCTAATGCATATATTTTAAATAAGGCTACACAAACTCTGTAAATATTCATAAACCCAGCAACTCTCATAGTGTTTGGGAATTAAAAACAAATATGCAAACAAAACAATGTACTCCATGTGTAGCCCCCAAAATTGGGGTTTTGAACTTTTTGTCACCAACTCGTATTCAGATTCCTGAGAACACCAGTAATCAGATAGTCCTATAAACCTGAAAAGGTGCTATAGACTTATCTAACGGAAAATGCAGTCAAATCTGCAGCTCACTGCAGTTTTCTTGCTCTTTTGGGATGTATGAATGATTAAAATTAAAATTGTACCGGATGAGATGAAAGTTCACATATTTATGGTGTTTTGGTTGTCGGTCTTATGGAACATGAGACTCCTGAAGAGTGAGACTGATATCAACAAGTTACTAATGCATTTATTCTCATTGTTGCTATGGAAAAACATGGAAATCTGATAATCTTCTGATTTGTTTGTCATCAAGTAATAGAACTTTTACATATTAAATATTTTTTCTCATGTTCTACAATTTTTTTAATAACATGACTACTGTAATTCTGCAGCAGCACTGCCTTTAGGAGTGTTTTCTTATGAAGGGTAGTCTTCTTGTCTATTTATCTTGACAAAAATCCAGTTTACTGAGGGAAGTTATTCTGACGCCATTAATCAAGCAAAATGCAGATCGAACCACAGACTCAAAAGGAAAATGATACCATGTTCAAAGGCAACTGTAGTGGATGCCATATCTCCAAGTTGCAAATCTGTGCGGCAAACAGAAAGGTATTGAAGGAAAACAGTGTCATTACACCTCAGGGCTACTCAGAACATTTACCCTGTTTTTTTTCCATGTTTTCAAGAAACTGGCTACGATAGGAAAATTATTATCTATGTTAAAGCAATAGAAGAAATCCTTCCTTCACTAAGAGACTGTTAACTTTCATATCCAAATAAAAGTTAGATCTCTCTTTCACTTTTAGAATTAAGTGCTACACTATCAACAAAAAATAATTTGAATGATCTGACATTCACTCCTTTCCTGAAATTTCATATAGTTAATTATAATTAAATAATTTCTAATTTCTTAATTCCATCAGTGTTTGAGCCAGTATATTTTGTTATGGCAAGGTTCATTACCAGCACTGATTGTTCTCACATAATTTTGTTTATACTATCTTCATCAATGCCTAGCAAAATTTCAGAAACACAAAATTTAATCAGTTTCAAAATGGGCTCACTAATTCTAGACCTTCAATAGGAAAACTTTTTTCTGTACATAATCCATTGTCAGTGTCAAGATCAATCAGAAATGCCTGCCTTCAGAGATGACTCAGAGTTTTGTCTAGCTTTTCTATTTCCTCAGATTAAAAATACAAAAATTCTATATGACTATGGCTTTAAGAGCAATTTAAAACTCACTTAAATAAAAGTGAAGCCTCTAGGAATGATAAGATCTTTTCTTATATGCTAAAATGTTTTTTCAAGCATGTGATGTCATTTGCTAGGCTGAAAATGTTACACTTCATTACTAATGGCTAAATATCAGTTACAAATGAATAAAGGACAATCTAGCTGATTTAAAAGAAGGAAGTGTGTTTTGTGAGTCCTGATTTGAGTGTTTCTTTCTGTAATGACAGTAATAAAAGCTTAAACCTAAACTCAGTGGTCTATCCAGACACCACTGACAGAAACGTATCTTGGAGTTCAGCCTTCTAGCAAAGCACTAGACTAGTACACCAGTCTCAGAGGAATGATGCTTATTCTTCTCAACTACCTTTCACAATGTTTGGGAGAAAAAAGGATGACATTCAGTCTACCTTTTGGAGATATTTTCTTGCTAAGATCCTCCTTGATTTGCCAGATTCATACATACATACATATGGGTGCAATCTATATAATTAGATAAAATATATAATAAATATAACTTCAGAATATCTGTATCTCAGAGGTATTTACTTATATTCTATCTAGCTGCATAAGTTGAGACAAAATTTTCAGTTGTTTTGACATAGACTTCTTAGAAATTAATTTTATGGTCATAAATCACCTCTGATTATTTTAATAGGGTAATTTCAAATGCGAAGATGTCTTTGTAAGTTCATAAATTTTCTTGACAATTTTATGCCTGTGGCTTGTATATCGTAATTCTGACAATTCATGTACGTAGCATTATGTCATAAATTACCTCATTTATTTTGGCATGAGTCAGTCCTCATGAACACTGCCTCTATTATTTAAATATATAACATATCCAAAACACAGGATTCAACATCCAAAATAAAGGAATGGTTAGAAAAAAATCTCAGAAATCCCTCAGACAAGGGATGAGGACTGGAATTTTCCTGATGATTTGGGATGCAACTCTAATTGAAAGAGAAAAAACCCTTGATGGCCAACTCTTTGAACCATTCTTGAAAGCCCAGTTTAAAAAGAAGTCCCACATCAAGCATTAGATTGCAATACCTTATGTGAGATTTCTAATGACACAGAAGTGTTTCACTTAATACTTAGCTTGTTATACAAATCTGAAGAAAAACAAATAAACAGTAACTTTTACTTTAAAATTAGCCTAGATGGAGAACTCTCCCTGACAAGAACTATAATGTTTAAGCTACAGTCTATATCACATGAGCTATTAATATTTTGTGGCAAAGCCATTATGTTTGATTATAAGTTAGATGATAAGAAAAACACTATGAACATACCACACTGCTATTGAACATAATTAGTTCTCAGGCCTTTAAACTTGTGCATACATGTTTTACATCTGAGTAGGACCACTGAAATCAATCATATATATAAAATAAAATTAAATCAATTTATACGGATTATAAACCAAATCAAATTATGTTAGATTATACACCAGTGCCTAGCAAATAAAAAACCTTCTCCAACAAAACTAGCCCATTTGATACAAAGTGACTGCATATTTTTGATATAATAGGCTGCAGCTTAATCATTTCAACCTTTAATTACTGCATCAGATAATGAATAATTTGAACATATGCTTCTCCACTCTGCTAGAAGACATGAATGAAAGAGAAACAAGTTTATATGCATGCTGCTGTGTGTGCATGTTGGGGGAGGGAGTAGCATGCTAAACACCAAAAGGAACTAAGTGGCAACAATTGGAGGAAATGGTATCTGTAACAGCTGCTCCTTTCAGATTCCCCTAGAAGGAGACTGCCTGAGGTGGACCACAGCACAAAAGGATAAAGAAGATGAAAACTGATGCAAAGCAGGAAAATAACTGCTGAGACCCCTGAGTCCACACCCGAATAGTCCCAAGCTGTGTGGCAAGACCTCTTTAGCATGCTACAGAAGCTGGTGATGAACTACATATTACCATGAGGCAAACTGGCTCCTAGCAGTATTGTCTGCATGTTATGTGTAATGATAACCAGTAGTCTTCTGGGAACAGGATACAATGATTTCATCTCTGTAAGCATCTGAGCTCCCCTTGGATACAGAGGCCATTAAACTGAGAACAGAAGGGTAAATTTTAGGCAATGATTTCTAATTGGAGAGTGAAGACAACTTGTGCTCAACAGTACTGTCAACCACTAATATTTTACTGCTGTCTGTATTGATCACTGTAAAGGACAAAAGGAACTGAAATTTTACCCCTTTTTCTTAGTCCCATTACATACACTATATTTTCTGAATGAAAGTACTTCACAGTTTTCTTATTTAATATTATTGGAAATGCCACTGTATTAGGAAATGCCACTATATTATAATGTAATAATATGTTATATACACTGCGATGTAAGTAGTAATTTTGTTACAGTTAACATAACATTGGATACCCTTGACATAATGTATCATTTATGTTTTGCACTACAGGCACTTTGCCTTTTAGCAAAAATCCACATTGCTTTCCTTACCTGTCAGGTGTTTTTGTAAGACTAAAAACAACAGGCACAACCTATTAGGTATATATTTTAAATTAACAGTAGTACATTACAATATGCAGGGTTTCAGAATCTTCCTTAAAAAAATAATAATTCTGCACATGACAAAAAGAACTGGAAGTTCCAGATGACTGCTGTAACTTTTTGGCAGGAGGCATGGGGGAGCAATGAAGGGAAAGCAGTAGCTATGAAATGTAAGTAAAATGGATCCTGAGGAAACAATGCCAGGACATTTTTGACACTTTCAAGGATAGTTTGATCTTTTGTATAACATGGAGACTGTGCAGTCTTTTTCATTACTTAATTTACCCTGTAATATGGAGATCAAATATGCATGCAGGCTTCTTTATTTAGCACATTTGTTTATCTTAGTGTTCTCTATCATCCACACATATTATTATGACTCTCAGAAACTTAACAGATAAGTTGATCAAGTAAGAATGCCAGCACACTTGTCAGTTAAATAACAATGCGGACAAAGTTCAGTACAAAAAATTCTAGTATAATCTGTCATACTGTATTCTCGGAAGAGACCAAATATTGTTTTCTCATTGCTGCTGACACCATTAGATAGAATTTTATAAAATTATATGTAGCTTTTTAATTTCGAAATATATTCACATTCAGTTACAGACTGACTGCAACTGATGTGAGAACAGGCTCCCACTTTCCAGCATTCACTTGATTTATACCGAAGATAGGCCTAGCAGCACTGAAGAATTATACATAAAGGAAGTCAAGAATTTTTCAAAAAGTCGTATCACAAATCATTAAAAGCATGTACGCATATTTCAAGAGAGAAAACTAGAACCTCTCCTACACTGCAGAAGCCAAGCAAGCAATATTGAAACCCATGCTGAATTTACTCTGTGACTTCTATTGGTCTATTTCTGAAAAATAAAAAAACAAAAACAAAACACCCCAAACCAACAACCTATCATAACCACACCCCCCATAGAATGACTTCTATAAAACATATTCACTAATAAAATACTGAATCAGTTAAAAGGAACAAACAGAAAAAGAAATAGTAAAGATCCAGCTGATTCATTGCAATAACCATGGACAAAATATTCAAATAACTTCATTTTTCACACAATGTTTTTAAGGGAATCATGGATGACTGTGACTTCTCTGATGACTGGCAGAGACAAATCAAGTTGATGCTTATCTTTCCTCTCACACTGACTTATGATGAACTAGAGGAATCCTCCTTTCAGAGCTACCACATGTAAAATTCTTATTGTCTTAGAATTATTATGTATGGGAGGCTCAAGGGAAACATGAGAAGAGGAACTTGAACTCCAGTATCAACAGAAGGGATTGCATCAGCACTACAGCTTTTCACATCAAAAGCAATTAATATTTCTTCTAAATTCCTGATGTTCTGAAAAGCTCAACATGGGTATTGATATATTATTAATTGTTTCTCACATATATGCTGCATCAAACTAGTTTACAAAACTGGTGTTTTATACAAAAACCTAACTAAATAAAACTGTTTTATATATGTGTATATATATATGTATATATATATATACAGGAAAAGAAAAGCTAGACACATATAACCCGAACCGTCAATTTATATTACTTCTACAGATCCAGGCATGGAAACTTGGACTCCATCAGTTATGAAATTTATTGAAATCATAATTGTTTAAGCCACATGGATCCCTGTCTATGAAACTACATACAGTTACAAAAGGTCTGTGAGCCAAGTCTCTCCAAGTCTTTTCCACGCTCCAAAACATCTAAGAAGATGCCTCAGAGGTAGAGAAAGGCATTGGGAAAGCTAAAGCAACTTTAATATAAACTTACTGATAATGCTGTCTGGTGTTCTCCAGCAAAATCATAAGCTAAACTTAAGCAATATGCAGCTTCTCCTTCCATCTTCTTATCACCTCCTAAAGAAAGAATTAAAGTTACAGTTACCAGCATGGTCTGAGCAAAATTACATTAGTACACACAGTTTTTGCAGGTTCTTAAATAACATACAGATGTCTAAATACCATAATAAGTTTTTCCTTCTCCTTACCCTTGCCAAAAACAAGCAGAGTGGCAACTAAAAACAGAGGCTATGTATTTAAACAAAACTCAGCAAGAAGGTTCAACAAATTCAGAGAAAATGTCTTCCAGTAATTAATGCAGCACAATCAATTTAACAGGCTGTAAAGTTCTCTGTATGAATTGTATAATAATACTTCCAGTGTCTTCATATTAGAAAGTCATAGCAGCCTCTCTCTCTATATTAATATATAAAATAAAAGTAGCTACAGATACATAATACACCCCACTGTAAAAACACAAATTACGTTGACCCATACACTTCACTCATGTGAACCTTAGTGAAACACTAAGAGGTAACAATCAGTAGACCAGGTTCATATTTCTTATTCTCATGGCTCTTTTGCAAGCTACTGTAGGCTAGAATAGCTAAAAAAAGGGATAAATTATACTTGCAAGCAGTAGGCAGAAAATTCTGTACAGGCTAACTGAGGCGCATTACACTTTTCCATGCCAGGTTTTATCTCATTAATACTGATCTAACAAATACTGCTTGCTGGACTTTTTATATTGTTCCCTCAATAGAAAAACATCCATCCAATACTGAAATTTATATAAATTAGTTATACAAATGCTTACTGTCTCATACTATATTCAAAAATTTCCCTCCAGAACATAAGTACCCATAAAAAAGTAAATTAAATTACATTAAGAACAGCCGAAAATCCAGTCTTTCTCTTGCTCAATATTTATCTGCTCAAACACAGTAAAGAGTGGAAAATTGACCTGAAGCGTAACTACATATCAAGGTATTTCGTAAAATGCATAAATAAATGTAGTTGCAATGAAAAGGGAGATTATCTACTTACAATTGTCAGGCTAATAAATTCTTTATGTCCTAACACACAGAAGCCTACGTCTAGTTCTGGAACTTTCTGAATGTTATAATTGCTGAAGCCATAGCAATGCTCTATTCATAGCGCTTAATAAGTTACATGAAAATACAAAAAGCCTCCAACTAAAAACTTGCTGGTCTTTTCCAATATTCAATATCCCTTAAAAGGCTTGAGGCAAAAGGATACAGAAATACAGTTTCACAGAGGAATAATAAGTGAAAAGTTGCTAGGAATACAAAAAACTTCCTCCCTCACTTAAGAGCAGTTTAAGAGTCTGAAGTGAGTAATAGCTAATCCTAATTCATAAAATAAGTAAATGCAGATGATGGTCCAAAAAGACAGAATGGATATTATAGATGGCAGCCAGAGCCAGGATGGATTTAACTAAATTGTTAAATATGGGCTGCATAGATAGAGGTTTTGATTCTGGAATGGCGACTGGAGAATTTGTCTGAAAGGAACTTCTAAAGCGTAAATTTAAAGAGAACAACAGCAAATATACTGAACATAGTGGTATTTACTACGTGTCAGGAAGCTATGAAAAGGGATTGATTTGAAGGACACTGTAACATCTGCCTGGTCAACGTAATTTTGGAAAGGCAACAGATCCATTTTGACAGTCTCAAATCCAGTGGTTTTTACTAGCAATAGGAAGAGTTGATGGGAAAACTCATCAGTACATGTTCACGAGTCCTTCTAGTTATTACAGTAAATATTAGTAGCAGCAGTTTTACTGTAGCTATGACTTAAGCATACATTATAGACAACAGCTGCAGGAAAAAGCTAAAAGCTTATATTTGATCAACTGATGCAGCTGGAAAAGATGGAGAAGTTTTTGGGTACATGTGTCCTTCAGCTGATTAACTGTATTGGCATTCTCAGAATTTAGGTACATACTCCCCAGAGAAAAAATCTAAATAGACAACCCACAAAACAGATCTACTAATGTAAACTGCAGACAAAAACAAAGTAGGTTATTTAGTGGTTCAATTAAAAGGAAAAAAAAAGCCAAATACCATCATATATCCTCACAAATTAAACATTTGGAATGGAAAGAAATTAATTCTTGCCCCCAAACTCCTGTTTGGTTTATTCCCCCAAAAATACCATACAAAAGCATTAAGATTTCAAACGATGTTTTGAAATGCTACTCTTCATGAGATAATGCAAGATAAAAAATTTTGGTTGTTTAGAATTAATACAATCAAAGACAATATAATAAAAGACCTAAAATAGAAATAATTTGCTGACAATTTTTAAAATAATAAACTGCAAAGTTCACATAAGCTTAGATGCCTGAAAGCTTCTTCATTTTTTTCAAAGAGTATCTGCTGGTCTAATAATGATATTTCTTTTTAGGAGCTTGCCTTGGCTTAATTGAATACATTTTATACTGTTCTACAGTTTGCTCTGTTCCACAGTCTACATGTAGAGTCACACAGTTATCTGTGGAAAATCTTTTTTTTTTAAATTAAGAAAATATTTTCAATTTTTTGTTATTTCTGGTAGTTTAATTTAACCTACCGCAACTACTACTTGAAGACTAGCTAACAGATTAATGTTTGGCATACATTATTAAAATAAAACCCTAATGTATCTGGTGATAAATATTGAATTAATATTATATATTCATTTTATGCACAATTCATATGCAAAATATACCCCTTAATGAATACCATGAAAGGTGCTTGAATTGCTGAGCATGAAAAGAGATGATTATTTGAGACTTTCTATCCTACTTCTGAGAAGCTTTCCAATAATCACCTACGATAATCATCTAGGAAAAGTAAGTCTGTAGATGTAGACATCTAACAGCATCTTTTGACAAACAATTATATTAACTTTTCTGAAAAATGTGGAAAATTATGTGTATTCTCAAAGTCAAAACTTGTAAGATTTACATTGTCTTCCCTGTTCCCTCTCATAGAAGAAAGATTCCAGACCATGGTATTTCTAGCTGATCAATGTCCTACATTACTTAAAACATTCAAATACTATTCTAATTTCCCCCAGTTTGGAACGTATTGACACATGGACAAATCATCATGCAGCCATTTTCTAGAACAAGAAGGTAACCAGTAGTAGTCAGCATACAGGGAAATCACCAACCTGATAGCCTTCTACAATGAGATGA
>NW_010199210.1:0-218 GCF_000695765.1 Mesitornis unicolor
TGAGGCACTGGGGTGATGATGCTGCACTGGGGTGGCAGGACTCCTGGGGTGGGGCATGGGCCTCAGGAATGTGGCAATGGAGTCTCAGGACCCATGGGGGTGGTGACCTGGTCCCTGGGATGTGGCACTGGGGTGGCAGAGCACCTGTGGGGGGTAGTGACACAGGCCTGAGTACATGGCACTGGTTGTCAGGGCCCCTAAGGGGGGGGATGGGGGGC
>NW_010199210.1:285-581 GCF_000695765.1 Mesitornis unicolor
CCGGGGGGTCCCCGTGCCCACGCGGGTGCCGTGGCAGGTTCAAGGGGACGCTGTGGCTGTGCGAGCAGCACCCGCTGTCGCTGGCGGAGCAGGTGACACCCATCATCGACCTGATGGCCATCTCCAACGCTCACTTCGCCAAGCTGCGCGACTTCATCACCCTCAAGCTGCCCCCCGGCTTCCCAGTTAAGATCGGTGAGGAGAAGGCTGGCAGGGGGGGCAGGGTGGGGCCTATTCTGGGGGGGGCACTGATCCCTGTACTCCCAGAGATCCCCCTCTTCCACGTGCTCAACGCC
>NW_010199211.1:0-204 GCF_000695765.1 Mesitornis unicolor
GCCCCCTGCCGCCGCGGAGGCCTCGCAGCGCTCCCTGCCCGCCCCGCCCGTGAGCCGGCCTGAAGGGAGGCGAGGCTGAGGGGCCAGCCAGGATCGGGGCTCCCCTCCTGACTCCGCCTTTCCTCCGTCGGACCGGGCACTCGCGGATCTGCTCCGGGAAAATGGCTTCGCGTTGTCTCGGCTGCGGGCCGGGGGCCGGGGCAG
>NW_010199211.1:294-25586 GCF_000695765.1 Mesitornis unicolor
GGCGTTGTGGGGGTTTTATTTTTATTTTCCCCCCTCTTTTGGGAACAAACACAAAATTAGAGATGATGAAAGATAAAAACTAACACATATTTATTAAATGGTTTTACAAACAATCAATATAATAATTCCATGTTTACAAAATAGTAATCAGGCTAGGTAAAGTGCTGCAAAATATTTTAAATAAAGACATTTTGTAATTTTCCAGTTTCTGGTTACCTGGTGTTACTTACAGTCTGTGAACGCTGCTCGTGTGCTGGGAACAGACATGGAGACTTAACAAGGACTTTGTTCAGAAGGCTGAAACAGTCTGGGAAAAGTGCAAAACGAACAAAAAAACAAAACAAGTATTTCTTCAGATCCTACTACTTTGGGTTACAATTATTTCCCCTCCTCTGCATAGAATACTTTTTTTTTTTCAGGAACAGACTGAAGAATGGCAAGTGGGCATGCAGTACGTACACATGGAAAGCCCTGTGTGCTGAAAACAGGTGCTTTTACACCGGATTTGACACATGTAAGGCCACCGATCACACAGAGACCGCTCTGTCTGTCTGTCTGTCATCCAGATGAACTAATGCAAGAGGAAACTTTCCAAGTGCCAAGAGCTGAACTGCACCCTGCAGACCCTGCCCTGACAAATGATGTTTTCTGCCGGCAGGGATGTGTGAAGAAGCCACAGCAAGGAGAGGGAGGGTGAATGCTTTAACCGTGCTGCTGCAGAAATGCACGGCACCCTCGAGTTTCCTGCCAAGTAAGAGCACAAAAGGTAACACAGGCACCTGCTCACACCCCCACGCTCTCTGATCTCGCCCTCTGCGCTCACTCTGCTGCCTTTTGACAGGGAATGGCCTGCAGGCAGGCTTTCTGCAGAACAAACACACGTTTCAAGGCTATGTGCTACCTCATACTCGTTCGCTTTTCTTCTTGTCCATGTATTCAATTCTGGCAGATGGGAAGGTGACGACCAGTGCTTGCTGTGGACCAATGTGACGGGAATTTTTAAGTAACTGCTCTTTTGCGGCTGCTGCAAGAATACAGCAAAATGAAGGTTTCTTGAGGGATCTCCAACTGAAGGCAGTGTGGAAGGGATCTCACCAAGGAGAGAAATGTTGTTGTTGTGTTCTGCTGTCAAAACTGCTGGCAGTGGAATGTATCGTGTCTGAGCAACGTGTTTCTTACGTGTGGCTGTTTGGGAGGGAAGAGGTGATTTTTTGCAGAAAACGAAGCATCTTTCACTACCTAAGAAGGAATATTAAATGTTACAGAATTATCTCCTACCCATTACACCGTATTTGGGGACTTGAATGTAATTGACAACTAGGAGAAGACTCAAATAAGCAATTATGCCCCTAAACTTTAATGATTTGCTTGTTCAAGTTTTGCTCTGTTTTTCTTTCTGAAAAATAAAAAAAGAGAGACCTGTACTGGAGAAAAATCAGTCTATTTTTCTGTCTTGAAACCAGAAAATGGATCATTTACAAAAAGTCCAAGAAACTCCTCCAACTGCTTCTCCTTCTTGATCTAATCTGTGATCTATAAGAGCGCCCCTGCATTACGTACTTTTATAACCACAAGTATTCTTCATAAAACAACAATAAAGTGCACGCTGTTATAATGCCACCATTGACAGCCAGCTAGTCCGTCCCATCCATCCCCTCCAGAAAAGCCTGTGAAGGACGGCTCCCTCCCGCCTCTCCCCATCCCATAGCCCGTGTCCCCTCCTGGCACCAGTACTGCTGTACAAGGAAGCACACAGTTGGATGGGAGTCCTACAAAGCTTCATCAGCAACTTGGAAGTTGCACTCTTCTCGCTGTATAGATTGTCCTAAATATGCAGCAAGGAAACGAGGCTTTTAACTCATCTGAGAAATTTAAATGACCTTTACACTTACTGATTTCCCAGCAAAAGCTTATTTTTTATTTTTATTTTTTCAAATGGGAAGGACAGGCTGGGAGAAGCCTAAAAGGAAACTTAACTACCAGCGCTGTGGAAGTGATGCGGCCATGGTTTTTTAGTAATTTCCAGAAACTCGCTTTTAACGTTAAGATGTTGTAATTTCAAAAGCTGCATCTTGTGGGATCTATATCCAGCATCCACCTACTTCATAATGGATTTGATAATGAAGGCACAGGCTCACTTTTTTACTGGTAAAGGACAGCAAACACCGCCAATATGCATTACTGACACAAAAGCACAAGCAACAATAAAGCTAGTGTCAAAAATCCTCAACATCTTTTCTCTCACCACAATCTTTTTGGCCGTCTGCCTATTTTTTCACCTCGGAAACAAAACCAAATTAAAATAGAGTTAACTTTAAACACAGGTTTACCTACACATAAATGTTAGTGGAAGATCTTTATAATCTGTTGCTGTACTTTCTGAGGGTCCTAGATAGCAGTATTCACCTCTTCAAATGCCAGCAAATGGAAAATCACTTGAGTAGTAGTAGCAGCTGACATGGTCCCTCAACTTTGCTAACAGCTTACATCACATTTAACAAACTAGCTTTACTTCTTCCTATTTCTTTGATTACTATTGCTTGGTATTGCAATGCAATTTTGTCACAGGTGAAAAAAAAAAGCCCTAGCAAAAGTTAAATAAGTTACGTGCTTAAGATCCCATGCCACTCATTCAGCATGTGTGGAGTTTGAACTGGCAAATAACTTCAACAAGTTCTCTTTTGTTTGTTTTAAATTACATGCCATGAAGAAGATTCTGAATGTCTTCTAAAGCAAATGACCTCACCAAGTACTTTTAAGTATCTTAAAAGATTCAGCTTGCAACGCAACTTTTGTTCCAAGTGATGGCAGCTGTCTTGGGAAAAAAATAAAAACAACAAACCAAACCCCACAGAATCTCCAATTAAGGAAGTAGCACCTAAAAAAGCCTTTTATTTTTTTTAAACTCTAACCTCTATTCCAAACAATAACTACCTTCACCTGCTCCCAAAAAGGTTGTTGGGTGTACATGATATTAACTGTTAAATATAAAAATGTGTTGGCTGACTTTACATGGGCAATACTGCCAAGGACCAGACTCTATCAAGGAACACAGCAGGTGCTCAGTCAAATAGCATGCCACTTTACAACTCTACAAGCCTAAAACAGCATAAAACTTGGAAATGCATCACCATATCCAAAATAATTCAAAGGTTTTAAGAACGAAATCAACTTCTTTGATCGTGTTGCACACATTCTTTAACTAGAGTTGTGCTGGTTAATGTGTTTCACCTAGAGTAGATGCACTTACACATAATGCAAACTGCAGGGATTCATACTTCTTGGTGTGATTGAAGGAGGTGAGATTTAGTTAATCTCATTGCAGTCCTCTGATTACTCACCCTCACTGTGTGAATCATTAATTGTATTACATGGTTGGCAAGCAAGAGTAAATAAATTGCTGATGTTGAAAATTTGGCTCAAGACCCCAAAATAGATGGTTGGCAAAAAGATGAAAAAACCTCTCCCCCAACTCTTTTGAACAACTGACTTCCAACACTCATCTGCAACCAAACCGTGGATAGATAATTCATTTCCATGCTATTACATTGAGGTATAACTACCAGAAACATTAAATTATCAGTATCAACTGATATTTATCCAGTTAATTCACTCTGCATAAGGGAAATTATTACAACACATCTAAAGTGATAGTTAAAGCTTACAGCTCAGAATTCTCCTTTTTTTTTTTCATTTGATTTTTTGTGTGTTTTATGTTTAATTTCTTCTATGTTACCAGTGGAGATTTCCAGGTTAATGATTTCCAAGCAGATTTGAAAGGAAGCCTGAAGACTTTTTCTTTTCCTGGGATTCTGCTTCTTGGCCTTGTGAAAGTCCCAATTCTTTCTCAATCTGCTCAAGCTCAGACTGGTCAAGCAGTTCAAAATCGTCACCTTCCTCTGTGTCTGTCTCCTCGCTCAAACTGGACACTGCCCGTGAGGGAGCTTGCTGTGCGGGCTGCAACTGCTCTTTGATGGCAGCAGACACCGCAGCTGCGATGACATCCCCAGCAATGCCACTCATTAAATTAAAGGTTTGGTCACTGGTCAAAGGCAAGGAGAGCCCTGCAGTGGACGGTCTCTCTTTGCTCTGTCTGGGAGCATGATCCACCTTGAAATAGGTTTGTTCTGTTTTCCGTTTCTGCTGGATGGGCATACCAATGCTTGAGTCATCGTCATCATTTGTTCCAGCACCGTTTTCTAAAGAGGGAAATTCTGAAAGATCTCTAGCGAATGCTTCTTCATGATCACTCGGTCGGTCAAAATCTATGACAGGGTTAAAAGAAGGAAACAGTGTTAGTGAACACAAAAGGCTTCCCAATAAAGCAGACAAATATTAAAAAAGCGTTCCTTTGAATACATTCACTAATCCATAGTCTAGTAGTCTTCTGTAGTCTCAATGCACGGGAGATTTTTGTGACACCTAAAATAAAATGGTTTTAAAGTTGTAAATCTAGTACCACAAATCACCTGGTATCAGCCTAACTCAGAAAGTTATTTGAGGAAATTATCTTTTTAATATAGTATCTAGCTGTATATGTAACAACCCAAGCAAATCTTTAACACAGCTAGTTCTAAATATAACAGCCACAGAGTCCTAGAATTTATGGTGCATGAACAGGTCTCTAAACTTTTTCTTTTCAATATATATAAATTACAAATATGGAAGCATGCACAAATGTATTACAAGCCTTTAATACACTTGTAGAATTAAAAAAAAGAATGTTTATGTGTTTAAACGAAGATATTAAACCAGTGTAAAGACTTAATTGATAACTTTTTCTGTTCTTGACCAATGCTTGTATTAAACAGGAAACAGAAAATGGAAACTACAGATGACTGGGATTGTTTCATGTTTTCAAGAGGATAAAAAGCAGAATGTAAACAAATAAAAGATTAGACTTTAATGGCTGCATAAATGGCATATTTGTTTTTAGAAATGTGTAAAACATACTGGACAGTACATGGCCTGTGGAAGAGGCCTAAATGAGCATAAGGGAATTCTTTGATCTAGTATTTGTATAAGAACATAAAAAATAATGAGTTTGAACTTACTTTCTATGGAAACAAGCAATAGGAGCATTCATAAGGGCTAAGGAAATGAATCCTAAAAATGTCTGATATGTCATTTTCTCAGTTTTCTTTAGGAAAAACAAGCTGGGAAGGTGAGGAGGAAGGGTTGTGCTGTAGGCAGAGTGGTGGCTCAAATGCACAGAGCTTTGAGAGGAGATGAGCCAGTCCTCAGATGCATCCCATCTGGTCTTGCACTTGTGTGTATGTCCCATTTGCTGAAAAGCTCCATAGAGGAGAAGAGTGGATGTTGTTTATTGTTCACTTAGCAAGGCCTTTAATGCAGTTTCCCACCTTATCCTTACAGCCAAACTGGTGAGCAGACTGGGTAAGTGAACTGCAAGGTGGGTGGAAAATTGGCCCTACTGCCAGTGATACAAGGTCCAACTGGAGGCCAGTTATTAGTGGTGTCTCCCAACGGTACTGCAGCCAAAAGTGTTCAATGTTTTTATTAATGACTTAGATGACAGGATGGAGTGCACCCTCAGCAAGTTCACAGGCAGACAGGAATTGCTCTGGGAGAGGTGTATTTGATATTCTGGAAGGCAGGGCCCTCAAAGGGATCTCGACAGGCTGGAAAAATGAACAGGCTGAAAAGCAACATCAGGAAATTCAACAGAAGCAAATGTGAAGCCCTGCATCTGGAATGGAATAATCTGTGCAGCAGTACAGGTTGGGGCAACGAGACAGAAAGCAGCTTTCAAGAAGAAGACCTGTGAACGGCAAGTCAGTGAGATATGCCCTTGCAGTGAGGAAGGCCAACCTCATACTGAGCTATATTAGCAAAAATTAAGTCGGAAAATCAATGGGAGGGATTTTTCCTCTCTATTCAGCACTCGAGAGTGCACATCTGGAGTACTTTGACCAGTTTTGTCCTCACATAGTTGTCTTTAACTACCTAATGGGAAGGTATAGAGAAGATGAGGCCTGACTCTTCTTAAACGTGCACAGTGGAAGGTTGCTAGTAAACTGAAACATAGGAAATTTTGACTCACTACAAGAAAACACTTTTTCATGATGAGGGTGAATATTGAAAAAGGCTGTCCGGGGAGGCTGCTGAATCTCTACCACTGGAGATGCTCAGAATTCAACTGGTCACAGCCCTGAGCAATTGGATCAAGCTGAATCTGCTTTGAATAGGAGGTTAGATGAAGTGACTCATTCCAACAATGACTCATTCCAACTTATGATTCTGTGATTTACAACTTGAAATATTAAACAAATAATTCATATTATTAATTTGGTCTGTATAATGTCATTAAGTAATATCACCCTACCTGTCATTTACAGTGAACTTTCCCTAGTTCAAGAGGAGAAAAGCAAGACAAGAAGAGCAACAAATCCATAGCTAAGATTACACCAATCTACTGTTGAATTGAATCTTTATTCAGGCAAAGTGTTAAGTGAAAGCTTAGTCTGTAAAAAGTAAGAACTTAAAAGTTCTGGTCATGACCAAAACAAGTGCTTGAGAATCTTTTCCTACTCTTAGTCTTCATGTCTCACTTAGGGTCATTGCTGGCTGTCTTCATCAGCATTCTAGTAAATAAAACCTAATAATACTTTTCTTAATTGGCTGTTTAGCAATTTGAAGTATGCACTTCTTCCTCAGCTTTTATTTGTATAGCTTACCCACAAAAGCATTGGAACTAACTTAAAAGATTTCCTTGTCTAAAAGGTTTGGTGGAAGAGAGAACTAAATCTGCCACTTACTGAATGTGTCGGATTTACCTACCACTACTTATTTATTTAGACACTCATGTACTTTATTATTTTTAAGATGAGGACAGCTCTTACACAAGATGTATCCAAAATTATATAAAACACTGCAATCAATTTTAAATTCATTGTAGGACAAAACACTTTTGTCCTCGAGTTCTCAGGTAATTTTCAGGTAACTTACATGACTGCAATTCATTGATGAAATAGATGGAGCCATTACGTACCATCAGATGTGTCTGTCTGTGGAGAATACCCCTCGGATAAGTTAAAGGTCCCATTATCGGTCCAAGATACTTCTGATACATCTGTGTCGGACACGGACAGCTCTTTGGCAACAACTGCAGGACTAACCTAAACATAAAAAAGTCCCATGCATGGTATTCCTAGACTCAAAAACTTAACCCTATAGGAAGCCAATGCTTAGATACTGAAAAAGAAGCCTCTTGCATGTCATAGCAACACAAATTGCCTCCTATTTAAGCTTTAATTGTAGAAATACAAAAATAATAGGAGCATACAATACTTAGAGGTGAAGCATCCCTCTCTGCAATAATGGAAAGCTGTATTATACTAAAGTAGCATAGTTATTCATTCTGAAAGTAATAACCTACTGTAATGAAAGCAGAATGAGCCTGCAAATACAAAATATGCATAAATGTAAATAAATGCATAATCTTGGATCAATCCCCCCCTTATCTATAAGTAAAAAATTAGCTAAATGAAAAAAATAATTATCCTTTATGAATTTATCCAACAATATTCAATTACGTCAGCTACGATTTTTTATTCAATGGGATACATTTTTTTTTCAGAATACAAAACTACCTTTGAAGCGATCACTGTCAAAGTTAGGTTCTATGCACTACTGATCGAAAACTGCGTAAGAATTCCTACAAAACTGTTTTTTTAATCTCAACCAGTGTTCTGATTATAAAGGGAAAACCTTTGCCATAGAGTTATTTAGAACATTAAGAGAGGAGATATTAAAGTGTTCTCATTCATGTTTGGAAAGATATTTACAGATAATGTACTGATTTACACTATCATTGAAAATGATCAGACAAGTGATTACAAAAATATCTGAAAATTTATGTAAGTTTTCTATGGCCATTTCTCTTTTATATTTTATTTTCATAAACAATTAACTGCAACTTCACTGTTGCAAATAAAAAGAGCTGCCTTTGCTATTAAATTCTATTTTAATCATTGTATAGCCAACACAAGATAAACACATTCTTATTTTAGTAGGCCAAAGAAACCATTACTTTGAAGGCCAGAAGTCACAAATGCACTAAGTTAATAGTGTAAGCCTAAAGATGGAGACTATGAATCGCTTTTAAAGCACACTGCTTAGTTCAGGAACACAGCCTTCTGAGCAGGTTAAAGTCTTCCACAGAAAAGAGACAGTAGCCTAGGTACTCTCCATTATCTATACAGATTTTAAAAGCAAGATAGGGCTCACTGAAAAAAGTCACCTTAGGACACAGGGCTGATATGTCTAATTCACTGTCATCTTCTGTGGGTTTTGTTTTTGCTGTTTCTGAAAGACAAAAACATATTTTTTATCCTACTCGTGACAGCAGACTCCAAGGTGCAGTGTGCGTTCTCTGTCACACAGCTTGCACAGCACAGTACACTTTCACCTGTTGACACAGTGCATCGTTTACACAATACGCTACTAAGGAGCGGGAAAAAAAGGCTGATTGAGGGGCTAGATATTTAGCAAAATACATCATGCAGCAGGAGGGCGACTTTTGCTCTAAAACTCATTCCAACACATTTATTTACTCTGAAGTCTCTGTTGCTCACCACAATATAATGTTCTCTGGCAATATACATCTATCTATCTTTTCAACTACGCTGCTGGTACAATGCACAGCTGTAACATGCTGTTAAAACAGGCCCTGCAGTTATCCCAGCACATTACTTTTACATGAGAACATGCAATTTTCTGGATAATTGCATGCAATCTTCATTCACAAAACATTTCTTCTTCTTTGCACCCAGTTCTCCCGGATTCACAACATTTATATGCAAATATGCATATGAAGCATCCTCTGAAATCTGGTAGAATGTTGCTCCTTACAGATGAACAGAGACACAAATTTTGCCTCCTCTCTCTGTCTGAGAATAGCCTCGTGAATATTTTAAACCAATATAAGCTGAAAAACACAGTCATATTAACCTTGGCTGCCTATTTTCGCAACTAGCTATTTCCTCCCTCATACCAGTACAAGGGTTTGTGAACCCAAGTGGTGAAGCAAGGTAGGGAACTTGAGTTAAGTTAAACCCGAGTGTGAGAGGCAGTAAAGGATGAATCTAATCTCAAACATTTTCCCAGTGCTGGCCTATGAAATTTATTAAACAACAGTCTGATCTCTCTCTCTCTCTCTGCCAGTTTCACTTAAAAGTAGAATAAGGTGGAATAATACATGAAATAAAATTTTCAATGCATTATTCCTTATTTCCAACATCTACTGCATCTTATGTAAGAGAAGGGGAAAAGGCAGATGGTTCCTCTCACTGTGTATAGGAACAGCACATTGTATGGTGAATGCTTACAAGAAATGGATGTTCTATAGCAGATATGAAATCTACTGCTGTAACATTAACTAAAAAGGGTAGGCTACCTGCAAGTAATGTGGCTACACTACAAAGTTTTAATTACCAAAACTGTAGTACACACAAAAGTAAACTAAAGTCAACATAGTTCATACAAATATTTTTCTTGAAATAGCTTTATTACTTAAAATCTAAACGTTTCTAATGTTATAAAGATTTTGGGTGAGATAGGTGAGATTTTTTTTTAACTGATTTCTCTCCTGTCTAACTAAAAACTTTAATTAATTTGTTGCTACTATCCTCCTGCAATTCTTAAATGTTTATGGAGTATCAGGGGAAGGAAACAAAGTCTTGTTGCTGTTGGGAATGAAAACAAGGCAGGTTTAGATACTGGAACAGAGTGCAGTCTCTTACTGAAAATTCTGTTATGTACTCATTTTGTGTCTTGACAGGGTCCCTTCTCCTGGATGAGTCTGCCTTATCTAAACAGACATGAGCACTGCATACTTTACAGCAAGTACCTTTTTCTGAAAACCTACAAACAGTACATCTAATCTAGTATGAAGCGAGCCATCAGTCTTCCTTGTTTGCTTTTGTTTTACCATACCAAGATGTCTGTGTTACATTATCACTCCTTATAAAGCTTAGAATGGTTGGCCAGGTTCAAAGCCAGAAATACCTTTACAATTGGCTTCACAGGACAAATCAAACTGTCTGCAAGGTAATGAAATTTTCTCTGCATAGAGAAATACATTACTTGGGACTATACTTAATTACTCACCAGATCTCTCTTTTTTCTTTTGGTTGATATATTCCACTATTCCAAAATCTAGTTTCATCAGAACAGTCTTAATTTTGTAGCAGACTTTCTGTCCAAATTCATTGCACTTAAGGAAGGGACATAAAAAGGCACACAAAACTGTGATAAAAATGAAGACAGAGAGAAAAATTGCATTGAAATATTGCTTTATAAGAAGTTACTCAAGAAAGATTAAACAATGCATTTGTATAAGATAACTACTATGTTTAAATAATATAATTAGTTTTACATAAAAAAGCACCACGAATTGCCCGTGTCAGACAAACTGTTAATGTCAAATCAAGTTTCTAGGAGCCATTCCTACTAGTTGCAAAAAATACCATTGCATTCATATCAACTGACACCTTTTTTACTTCTAGTAAGGCACAATTTATGATTACTGTAACATTTATCATTATCTTGATTTGGTCAGATTTTGATATCTTTACCTGAGAAACACACTATGCAACATAGTCCCAGAATCAACGAGCTGAAAAAACTTGCAATCTGACTTCCATATGACAAAAAGCACTTGTCAGAAGCTACATATATATATATAAATAAATTTTGAAATGCTCCCTATGCAGACACACAATAATGAACAACTCCATATACAGAACTCACGATTGAAGAAGACACTATACTTACGCAGGACATAGGAGAGGACAACTCCAGGAATGTAACTTCCCAAGACAGTGAAAAATGTACATACACTGCAGACTAGTAGGCAAAACTGGCAAAAAAAACCACCATTACAATTGTCCATTAACACTTCCACTGTTTACATATTTAGATCATTTTGCAAAAGAAAAATGTTGCATGCTAAATGAAATCTAGAATGTAGTGGAAAATGGAAGTGTTTTGTCTTTTTAAAGTTAGGAAATACTTTAACACTTCTTGTGCAAATAAGTATCAAACAGTCCATTTTGGATAATCAGGATGTACCCCCTCTTCTATTACACATATATGCTATTTCCATTTATTTACTGTAAAGAATTAACAAGCTCGTGGGTATTGCTAAAATGACTGGATTAGTAAAATTGCTTATTGCTAAAATTACCTCCATTACACAAAACAAGGCTAAATAGTTGATATGCAGGTAAAAACCCAAATCACTGAGATACTACAATGCATGCTTGCTGCATGCTTACAAAAGCAAAAGTCCTTCTTATGAGTACAATTCTCTCTCCTGTTCAGTTGCTTCTTGAACCTGTATTCTCTCGCATGGTGGCAAGCATTCTCTGGATGCTTGTTGGCTACTCTAGCATCCCTGTAATGACTGAGCTGGTTTTTCAGTATAGAACTTGAGATTGTGCCTCTGCTGTGGCCGAGACATAGTCATGCATCTCTCATAACTTCACAGTGCTGAGTACAGAAATGTTCTGTTGAAATTTTACGGAAAGAATCCATTTGCTTTTGGAGTTGAATTGCAATAAAATATTTAATCCAAAGAAATTTTGCACACAGCATCAGAACCTCATTTGCTTATAACTGTATGAATGTATCATAATGTGTATTTTATTTTTCTCTTTGCTTGCTTGCTTGCTTGTTTTTTTTTTTTTTAAATCTATCTCACTTTTTTATTAAACAGTATTGAACTGTTAATCTTACTTGGGAGTGCTTACCTTGCCAGGGTTTTGTTCCTTGAAGTGGGACATTTCTTGAAGAAATACAAATAAATTCATCAGTGTTTCTGAAATGCACTGATTTATTCTGGGTCTGTAGTCTTGCCTGGAACTGATGACTTCCCAGCTGAGTAAAACAAACAAAAATACCCAACAACTTTGGTTATAGCTCATAAGTAAGTTCGAAATGGTTGAAAATACCATGTTATAAAGCTATAGCCTCCAGTGATCCAATGGTTGCTGCTATACTACAGAAACCTGTGCTTGATTCCAAAAATCTTGTAAGGTGCTAATTTGAACTTTTTTAATTAAAAAAATTTCTGCTTAGTAGTAGCAATTCTCAGTCCATACAAGCACTTACGGAAGTAACTATTGTTTATTCATTCTGGCCATATGAAAACTCTGAGTTCACGGCACAGCTCTCATCTAAATTAAACAGCTGAAGCCCAAGCTTGTTTCTTTATATTATTTTTTCTTAAAAAAATAAATCACAGTACTTTTCATTGCCACAGGATGGCCATAAATGTTAATACATTTCATTTCATGCATCTTATCTATGTGCTTTTTCATTTCTATTTCTCATCTTGTTCTGCAAACTGTCTCATCCATAAGAGACTGTTATCCAATGTAGAAAAAAAGAATTTGCACTTTAAGTCTTGATGTTTACATTAATTTTCTTACTGAATTTTTATTTTTCTATTATCTTGAAAGGACTGTTTCTAAAGCTTAGCTTATGACTGTTCAGTCCTTTAATAAAATATTTAAAAAATGTACTGAAGAATTTGCTGAAAACCACGTGAAAACGTTCGTATCTAATTTGGGGCTGATCAGTTTAGACAGTATCCAGTTTACATGATCACTTGGTTTACCTTTTTTGGAGTAGACAAAACATCTACAGCAAAGATGTTTTATGAAACAACAAATGAAAGGAAAAACATACACAGGACAGTCAACGTCAAATCAAATTGGTACAAATCACAGATGGACACCATGAAAATACTAAGAATCTGAAGGAAATTCTACACCTTTTTAACCAAGTTTTCTCTTGCATAATTCACTGCCCAGTACACACACTTTTGATCACAGTGAATGCAAGCAAGCTATAAACAGTCCCACAGTCATTTTACTCTGATAGATAATCCATTAAATGTCCAATGCATCACTGCATTAATAGTAACATTTTGTCATAGGTGAATCAAATCACAGGATAAATAAAAAACTGCATTATGAAAAAAATGACTGCACAAGGGTTGGTGTGCAGCAGTAAGGACATATGCGTAGACTGTCAGATCAAAAGCCAACTCGTATTTCCATGTGATTACTCTGCTGTTTAGCTACTAAAACACCAAAAGACCCTGTTAACAGTTCTTCTTGGTATTCAGAATGCAAATGCCCTCTGACAGTTCCCTGGGACAACTTCAATTTTACCAAGTATCAGTAGCTGACTGATGTGATTTTTGCTGTTCAAACTTCACCCTGTATGAACTTGGTGCTTAGAAGTAACACTTAATAATTTGCTTTAATATTAGGAATAACAAGATACGCAAATGTATTTATTTTTTTGTAGTGAACATAAGACTAACAAAAAACTATCACTTGTAAAAACATCTGTAGTGATTAACAACTTCCACATTAATATTATCCTTGTTCAACAGCAGATTGCTTAGTCATTTTTATTGGCACATATTGGAAAAGTCGAAAGCCATCATGAGCATTCAGAGTTTTCTTGGTTGAAAGCTGGTTAGTTGGTGGCTTTTGTCTACCTCCTCTACTGAGGACACACCTACCTTTGCTGTACTGTATTTTATTAGCTATGATTTATTGTTCATTCTTACTAATAAGACACCATTATGCTTCAGGATATGAACTTGTTAATGTCTCTCATTTCCTGGTATAAGGAAAGCCAGGAAGATTTTAAAGTTTTTGAACATAGGTTTGTGCTTTTGTGAGCCACCGGCAATATGGACACACGGGTACAACGGCCCTGATGTCCACAGGGTATCGAGACTCCTGCCTCAGGCGCTACTTGGGCATTTTGTTCCCTTAAGTGACAGACAAAATGATGCATACTTAAAATCAGAGTACTGCTTTTGAATTTGCTTAACACCTAACATTTTTCAAAACAGATGCAGACCTCAATATAGAAAATTTAACCCTACCAAAATAGGCTTATTTTCCCTCATAAATATTTTGCAGATTCCTTAGAATTAGCTCATTTTAACATTAGTTTCAGGAACTGACAAACCAAAAGTTGTTTTTTTGCTCCCTCACGTTGTTTTTACTTTTTCAGTCTCTAAAGCAAAAGTGAACAGTAATACATTTATATGGGCATGAGTTCACAGCCCGTTTGCACCAAGAACTGCAACAGCAACTGGTTTACTTACACAGCCCGAGGAGATAACGGTTGAAGGAAAAATGGATTTGAATTCTGGAATTATTTACATGAAAGTTACATGCATAATTGCACTGGACTACAAACGATAGATTGATTTTTCCTAAAAATACAAGCTTCTGACTTGCTTCTCTTTGCAGAACTGGGGCTGTATGTTGCTACTGCACTGAAAGGGAAGTGATCTTTCACATGGCAGCAAGCAAGATATACTAACATAGCACTGAAGGGATGATTATTAAAAGGGTCAGATGGCCTAAATTAGGCAGAAACTTTAATCAATGAAGGATCAAGTAAAATAATGTAGTCCACACTGTTTATTACATTACAACATCAAACAAAAAGTTTGAGATTATATTATTACATCAGATTTCTTGTCACAGATTAATAACAAAACTAGGTAAATGATAGTTAACTATATATAAAAATGTCTATTTCACTTTATTTTCCAGCTAAAAATATATCTATTTATAAATTTTCAGTTGTATAACCCAAAAGGGATGTCACTTCTATTTTGCAAACTATGATAAAAGGAGGAAATGAACTCTGGATTTCAAATCAAGTGCCTTAGGAAAAAAAGAACACCAGACTTAAGTTCTCCTTAAAATCTTCAACATTTCACCCAAACCCTAGACAACATGTCTGGCATACAATTCAGCAAGGTCTAAAGCCACTTTTTTTTACAATTATAATTTCTTGCTCTCATTCTTCCTAAACACACAGTGCAAGAGGATTTTGGGCTTATGTTTAATTGTACACTTTGGGCCAACTGCTGCCCCCATTTGAATTTGTGAATTTTTACATACTTGTATCCAAGCCAGAAATAAATCATCTCCCACATACACGGTATCTATTTTTACTCTACATGTGAATGTTACATACTTTCTTTTCTGTTGCACTGCAGACAAATTGATGACTGGCAAGCACCTTTCCTAACATAATGGAGGTTAATCACCTTCTCCTGTTTTCAGATACATAATCTGAGCAGCTTCATTTTTGTAAAAAAAAGTCAGGAATCATTTTGGTCAAAAATGTCTGGTTAAGCACACATGGAGAAACTTTATCTTTATGCCTACATTTAACTGTAGAGCTACTTCACCAGAAGGTGGTGACACGGCAACGCTGGGATTAGAGCAAGGCCTGGGAGCCATTTCACACAGAACACAAACTGCACGCATGAGGGATTCATAGTCAAACTATCGTATGCATATTGAGGCGCAGAACGTGACTTAACGAAAAACTAGTATTTCAACCACGGTGTAAAACTGGCTAAAGTTCAAAAGCCAAGCTGTTGCCCTATTCCTGACTTTATTATAGTATAGTATTTATGGTATTGCAGTAGTGTGGTTTCCTCTTACTTTACAAAATATACAGGGTGAGGGATTTTTCCTCCTCTTCAAGAAAAAAAATAGTGAACCTAAAATTCATAGGTTGAGAGTCTCATGTCTTGGACTAGGTGACTTTTGTAAGACAGAGAAAATGTTTTCCAGCCATGCACAGCACTGCAGACAGATGTTTGCTTCTGACAAAGGACAAAAATAAAACCATTAACTAATTCATAAAGAACATGAGGGATTAGCAATGTTAGACAGAACTTTTTGTCCACCTCTCATCCACCATAGCAATTTCAATTTGCATCCTCTCTGATAATTAGTGGCTTGAGAAAAGTAGTGTACTTTTTGTCTTATGAGAACTGCAATTTTTATGGATAGACTACTCTCCTTAAAGAAACATTGCCTCCAGCTTTTGTAAACCATTCTGTAGCATTAAGAATAAGTATTTTAAGAGTTGCCTGTTTATTCTAGTGTCAAAAACTGCTATTATGACAGTAATCTGAATTATAAAATAATTTTACAGCATTTACTCCCATCCTTTATTTCAACCTGTTGACAATCAAAGTGGAACTTGATGGAAGCACAAAGAGGGAAAACAGATAGGCCTGATGCCTACTATCAAACCAGAGCTTTGAAATACATAGGACAATTGTAGATCATTAGGTTACTAAGTAAGTTAATTGCAAAAATGGGGTGGGGGGAATGATGAAAGCATAAACTACAATAATAACACAAACTATTTTAATATATGCTAACCACCAATATAAAAACAATGTAAAGAGGAGGCGATACAACAAGGCACACTGGGATAACTAATAACAATTCAAAACAAACATGCAAAAATACTCAGAAAAATGGCGTATTTGCAGGAAAAGTTCTCTGCATTTGCTTCTCTTGGTTGTTAACAACTCTTTCTTTTGCCAAGTTTAGAAGATGTTGAAAGCATGAGCTGCAGTGCTTACATCTGCAAAGTATCGCTAGATGCTTTGGTCTAATGGTCCACATGTGGTGCAGACAAAGAAGAAACCAAGCAAGAGGAGTGGTTTGCTTCAAAACATGACAAACCCACTGTTAAGTTTGCTCTGCAGAATACTTGGTGTTTTCTTGTAGCACTAAGCCACAAGAAATCGTAAGACGTCTTAAGAAGTCAGTTCCACTACAACCACACTTCTCCACGTTACAAAAAACACCAGGGCCTATTTTAAGGTCTTATTCTCATCCTAGGCAACCAGAGGGGTAAGGAAGTCACTTTGGTGATCTTCAGTGCGACAGTCAGGTGCACACGCTGCCTCTTCTTGTTTACACCTCCCAGCAACTACAACCCCTGGAAACATCTGTCCCTCTCATCTCTCTTCCCCAGAGACCACTTCAGTGGCCAGAGGGTTGGAATAAGGGGGCAGCAACACAGATGCTGATGAAGGGGGCGCGAGAAATAAAGAAGGGGGTACAGCATACAGCTGTATGTATGTAAAAGTGGAGAGGCTGTGTCACACCCTTGTAGAAACGGAGAGAAACATTAAACTTGCATTAGATCAAAAGCTGACGGACACATAACGATGCATTCTCCGGAAAAATCCATTTTTCAATTATCACATTTAAAGACAAAAAAGGAAAAAAAGAAGATATGTAAGTGATGGAGATTATGAACGCGGAGTGCATTACTATGAAGTTACTCAACCAGGAACATAAAAACTGCTTCAGCATAGTATTAGTGGAGTTACTTACAGTACCTTAATAAATGACTTAAATGTGAATGCTATACATCCTCCAAAACAGCTTTTAGGACTTCTGCCAAGGCGCTCCTTTGGTGATATAAGCAGCCAACTCTCTCTAAACACCTCTGAAGTATTTTGGGCACAATTTAGAAATAATAAATTTTTATGCCCTCATCACTTATCATGAGTTTGATATAAAGTACTGCAGTGCTATTCTAGAACTACTGTCAATAAGATTGAAGGTGTTCACTGAGAAAAAAGAATTACTCATATCCTTCTGACTACCCACTGCATCATTTCTAAAACTGAGCAAATACATAAACTGTTACCTAGTAGCTGAAATTAAAAAAAAAAAATCAAAACAAAACAGCCTCCCGCCCCAGATGCTTCAACCCATCACAGTCACAAACTCTGGCCAGAAGAGCCAGTGGCATTACATTCTCTAAAAATGACTGATGGTGTCATGCTCTCATTTCGTATCTAGACATCTGTTCGAGCAAAGCCCCGTCACATTTCTCTCATAAAGGTCAGTAGCTCTCATGTTACTGGTTTAAAGATCTCTTCGTGATGTGCCGGATTTTTTTTAATTATGTGTACACAGTTTTATGTGTGTCTGCACACAGATACGCTACTCAGAACTGCAGCAGTGACAAAGTACACCATGATGTGGTGGATCTGAAGGATCGCAGCTACATAAACAAAGAGTAATTATAGAGCTTTGAAACCTTCTTGATTTCCCAAGTGTAACCACACACGCTTGAAACCTGTGCAGACTCTGTAATTTTAAGGGTAACTTAGAATGTATTAGTCAAGGTGGAAGACCTGAAAGTTACAGTCCCAAAGATAGGTAAATCAAAATACAGATAATATGGCTATTTCGTAGTCTTTTAAAAAGTAGTATCTAGAGCTTATAAAATGATGCAGCTGTAAGGGATGTGGATATCTAAGGACAAACCTCATAGGCAACCAGGAGCTAAGTATGAAACTTGACCAAACGAAATCAAGTGTGTGAACTGTTAGCAAAACCAAATCAAGCAGGTTACCTTTTCAGAGGTTTCATACCTCTCTCCTGTGAGGAAAGGAATCACCACAATGCAGACGTGAGTGATTATAATGATGCAGTTACCCTTCTTTGAAACAAACATTTTATACCTGAAGACCTATGTCAAAAAAATATTTTAAAATTTGTCTTCTAAATTATCCAAGTACAGAAATAATGGCTATAAAATAGTATTTGGAAAAAAAAAGTTTGTGAAAACATTTTAAATGTCTTTTCACATTTAAATTTCAGGTGACCACATATCCAAAATGAAAATAACCACTCCTCTCTCCAAAATATAAAATAGCGCAAAAAGTACATTTTACAGTTGAGTGTATTACAGTACTAATGGTAAAACCTCTAAAATCTACCACCTAACAGAAGAAATGCATGGTAGAAAATAATGCAATATTGATTAGTGTCATTCAAACACAATATAATAAATTTGTATATGCTATGTGCACTACATGGAAAGAAATAATAGCCAACACCACTGAACTCGCAGCATAGCATCTTCATGACCTATGTGGCTAATTTAAAAGGTGATTATGTAGAACTGTGCTTTATCCTGTGCTACTTTTGGATCCTATGCAATAGTTAAGTATACTAAAATAATTATATTTGTGTCATGTGGTTATGACCAAGTCAACAAGATGTGCAATTTAAATGAATCACTGGGCCACCATGTCAAATCCTGCTCTCTTCAAAGAGTTCCACAAAAGGATGCTGCACCACTGGTGAACAAGGAAGGCAGGAAGCATCCCCAAACACGCTCCGTTCTCAAACTTTAGGGAGGATCTTCATCTACAGCTTTTACAAAGCTTTTCAAATAGAAATCTCTGCAGTTTGCAGATATCCACATGCACTTTATTTCCTGTTGGTAATCCCGAGATGCTGCACAGGCTTAGGCTTTCGCCAACATGGAATACAGTGGCAAACATCCTTTAACTGATCACATTTTACATCCCTTCAGTGTTAAGGCTTGGGCACACTTGTAATATCTAAGATTTACAAAATTAAGACAGATTTTGTTTTGAAATTGAAGCTGGAGGATGTAGTTATCAACCTTAAAGAGTAACTAACAACATTTCCCAGTCCAAAAATCTCCTTGAATTATCATCTCTGTGGTAGTTGAAGTAAATAATTTCTAAAGAACTAAATGAATTCTGTTAATTCCATGCCACACTGCTTCTCAGGCTTTGAAAGTGTTTTCTTTCTGACCTCATCTGTCTTCGTCTGACAATTCAAATTTGTACTTTTTATTAACAGTGAGTCAGTCCAATTATCTGTTACTGTTTTTTTTTTCAGAGGAAGGTGTTCAAGAAAAAGCTGAAAAAAGATGTCATTTCACAGCTTTCAGTAACATGCATGCCCCTTTTATTTCTTGGCCAAGAATATTTTTTGCTAATATTAATGTACAAGAAATGTTATAAAATCATCAGCATCTGATGAGGCTGGATGTGTTTTTCTTAGTGGACTGCACAGCAGACTGGTCAGGACATGTGACTTTCAACAATATATAAGCAACATTTCATACCTGACTATGCACTTCTTGCCCAGTGTGTTAAACTGAAGCCATAAAGGTATTCTTTTCTCTTTGACTGACATGGGAACATTTTACCACTGCTGTGCTGCTAAACAATATAAATGAAAGTATTTTTGCTTTTATTAGTAGTCAAGAAGAAACTTTTCTGAAAACAAAAGCAATCTTATTGTTATAAAAATATACTAAAGTGTTCTGCAAAGGGATAGGGGAACTCATCTTGTCCTACATGTTTCTTAAAACCATGACCCATTACTCCCAGGATTTTATTTGGGAGAGGATGTGTTCATCTCTTCTATCCAAGTTTAACATCAGTCACCTTATAAAGTCTTCATAGGAGCTATATTGTCTTCAGCTGATCAGACACAAACTGGTTAACTCCAGCTTTTTCAAAGGTGATACCAGTACGCAAGTTCCTCAACACTGCTGGTTGTAGTGAATGTTGTTACTTTTTGCTGAACATCCTGCTAAAATAAATAAAATATGCTCCAGCTAAATCTGGGGCATTTCATTGTCCAGCTCCTCTACAGAGACTCTTCTAAGCAAACTGACAGGTCAGCTCTCATGGGAAAATCTTCCTTTGATCCACACTACTCTTGTCTAGCTGCCCTGAGGAGAACACCAGCTACTCCAGTTCGAGGTCATTCAAAACGTGAAATGGGACCCGATGGTCAAGTGCTATTAGTTCAAACTCATGACTCAGTCAGTAAGCACAGATTTTTTTAAACGCCTCTTTGCATGAAAATTGAGTGTTTCAGTGCCACATAAAAACTATTACAGACTTGCTTTCTGTTCAGCAAAGACTACAGTGCTATTACCACATGCTGTTGTCTTTTGACCAAGACAGTACAAGGGCTGGGATCTTCCAGGTGCGTTTCCCACTTGTAACAGAAACTGGTGATGCAAAAGAGACATTTTTATTGCGTTATTTTTGTTCAGAAAAGCAAGGAAGTCTTGTTTCTATCAACAGGATCAGAAACTTTAAGCAGCTCTGCCCAGCTGTTGGAAGCAATTCTTTCACATTTCTTCTTCTCCTGCAAAGACAGGAGACCTTTTTTCGCAAACTCAGTTCATTTTTCTCTTTCAGCCTCCACATTCTTCAGCTGCAATACTCTGAGTTCAAGGCCTCTCAAAGTCAAACAGCTAGGAAAGATGAGCTGAGCACTCCTTGAGTTGCAGAGCTGCTGCACAGAAAAGGAAAATTGGATTTTCAAGTGCAGGACAAAGAATACTTTTAACCTGAAAAAGTATGAAAATTACTTTTTGTGTGATATTACAAGGCAGCTTTAACTCTGTGTGGAACTTCACTCTGAATATATTCAGTGGGTTTTAATGTATTTTGTATGGGCATATGATAATTTACTTTGATGCATTACCACAGTACTGAGAGTTCCTGGCATGAGCTAGCTGCTTACTGCCTACATTTGTGCACTGAATTCAATCATAAAAGGAAATCAAATACTTTACACTTTATTAACTAATGCTAGCAGAAGAAACAAATATTCTTCTATAATTACAAATCAACATGCTTTGAGTAATTAAATAACATGCAGATTTGACTTTAAACTAAGTACATACTGAGAAAGGTCATGCACTGTAAGACAATAGTTCAAAATCAACTGGTTCAAAATGACATAGCTTTCTCTCCCATTTCTATTCAAGTCATAAAAGGTTCCTGGCTAACAGTTTAGTGCAGCATCATTTTCAATGACAGGCATGTGACATGACTGGAACACCACAGACACACCACGGACACTGTTCTGATAGAGGAAGTCACAGGTCGGTATCTCTTTGAAGCACCTACAGCCATGTGCTTCCACCACTTCTGGGCTGATTATTCATAGTACCTTTTATACACTCTTGACCATCGTTAGATTCCTCATGAGTTGTCAATTTAATTTTTTTTAAAATAAATTATACCATACACTGAAGTTACAGGGGACTTGATCATAAAGAATTACTGTGGGAAAATACTGTCTTTATGCTGTTTTCAATCCATTACCTTTGACCACATCTTTCCTCACTGATCTTGATCTGTTACTGCCCAGGATCATATGACAAAACAAAACATAAGATATACAAGCAGATACATAATCTGCACAACTCTTATCTTTTTTCCTAGCCTTACTGAGAAGTATTTGTGCATATGTTCCTTTGCTTCTTGTACATTTAAATTCAGAGTATGACTAACACACTATTGACCAATGCCACATCTTTAACCATGATGTTATAATGTTTATGAAATACACTTGTGATGCAATATTACATACTTTCTGAAGTAGGACATGAACTCAAGAGGGGAGAGGATGTAAGATTTGTTTGCATCTGAGAAGGAGCTACAAGGAGTGCAGTACACTGGAACTGGTGAGCAAAAAAAGCTCTTTCTACAGCTTCTACAGAAATATCACTGCCCTCCTTTTTTAAATACATAAAGCAGTAGCTTTGATTCAGTGTGCCTTCAAAATTACCCCATTATCTGTGCATTTACATTACTATCTCTTCTTTTGCGTTTCTAAAATGAATTGCTCCAGTACAGTTCCCATATTGCTCAAGTGTTAATTTAATGGCAGTTTCAGAAATGACAAATAGGGAGAGCAGGTCGTATCATCATGCTTTTGCAAGTTACTGCTTTAGAAACGTACATTCTTTTTCTTTAAAAAGAACCTCACAACTTTGACCACATAAAAAAGACATCTTAGAGATTTAGACCTAGTGTTACTACTATTTAACTGTCAAAGCTTGCTACAAGCCTTTACAGAGAAAGAATTTTGAACAAAGGGAGATATTCAAAAGCTTGTAAGTTTTTCACACCAGTTGCATACTTTCACATGCTGGTAAACACTGCTGCCTTTTTTTTTTCCCAAATCTAATTTTTGAAATAATATCTTTTTTTTTAATTATTTTTCTTCTCAGCTGGTAAGATTTTTCCCCATCTTTATTTAGAAAAAAAAACACAACAAATTATGATCCGAAACCTCTTTTTTTTTTAATGTGCCCTGCATACTGCTGTTTTCCTATATTGAAAAATATATAATTTAACAAACTGGAGATCCAGCTAAACATTTTTTTAATGAATAGCAATTAACACTTTGGTGGCTATCAGTAATGAGTCAACATTTCCTTAAAAGAAAAAAATGCTACCTACTACTACAATTACTTTTAATCAGTGTCATATATAAGGGACAATTTGGATCCCTGCAAACGGAAATGCGTAGGTGACCCCAACCTTGAGGAGACCCAATTATGCCACTGGGGATCCATTCACCCACACTCATCCAGCTAGGTGACCATGCCCGAATTTACTGATCTGCGACAGACAACCTGAAATGTTCTCTGTATTTCATCTATCTTAAAACAACACATTGACATACAAACTGGAAAAACACCTACAATGTTCAAACTTAAATATAACTAGAAGAAATCAAATGCCAAGCCATAATGAAATGTTCACTTCTGATTCTTCTAATTTCTTGAATTTGCCTCTATATACTGGCATCTTAACTAACCTCTAAAAAAAAGTCTATTTCCACGTACATGATTTTTTTTTGCAATATAAAATATTTAATTAATGCTGTTTTAGAGTAAATGCTTCTGTTGGCATAAAAACAGTGAAAATCGTAACTGTGGCAAGACTGCTTGCACTTTAAGAAACCAAGATGAGGAACTTTGTTATAGCCAAATATCAATAACATCTACTTTTAAAATACCTATTTTAAAATCTGACTACTTAGCTAAAGTTAATTAGTTCATTTATTTCCATAGGAATGTGCTGGATCATATTTGAGAAAACAGTATTTGTTAAATTGTTACTGAGTTTTAGATGCAACTACTTTCTTCTTGTCCTGACCTTGGTTTTATTAGCTAATTAAGATAAAAGTTAAACTTCAGAAAGACAGGCATACCTCAAAGGGACACAGTGCCCTATCCCATAGTAATGAGTTATGGTTCTGTCAGTACCGTGGCTCCAACTGAACTATTTGTCTCTGACATTTTGAGGCTTGTAAATTGTTCCATGGCTGGGAAAAGTGACTGGGGAGAAACCACCCAGTATTTCCTTCCCTTGTGCTTTAGCTTAAGAAATCCCTAAGAACTGCACAATTTAACTTCTATTTAGACATTAAGATCCAATACTTCTCTCCTAAGAAGCCTTAGGTTAGCATTAGGGGCAAGCCCCTCAAGAATTACATGATCTGTTACAACACAGAGCAAACAGTTTGCAGGCTGAGAACTGAGGAGCACACACAGATTAATTACACAAAGCCTCGTCCATACTGCGCTGCGCGAGAAGGCCACCAGAGTCAACGTACAGTACCTTTCATCTTGTCCCAGATCCTCACTGTCTGGCATCTCAGATGTAAGGGAATTGTATCTCCCTCTCTCTACCAATCTAGATAATCCAGGCAATGATCTTCTACTCTGGGTTGTGCTTTAGAAGCAGTAACCGGAGCACCTGTCCTGTTTGCTACTGAGAGGAGCGCTCCTTGCTCAGTGAGCAAATGTTTACAAGACATCCTAAGTGCCCGCTGGTCTTGAATGAAGTTCAGAGCGTTCGTCTTTGATTGGCCAAGGCTATAAATAAACAGGTCGTGACTCACCTCGCACACTATGACAGGGTGTTTAGTAGCGAGCACAGCCAAAAGCAAAACAGTTTTTTTTTTCCTTCAGTCATGTGAGGGAGAATCACCACCCTGTTAGTACATTTTATTTTTCTGCTTCCACTGAAAGACTTCCTCAGCGTCTCCCATGTTTCTCAGGTGTAAGTGAGCAGCAACCTAAATGACATTAAGTTAAATGACACAAACTTTGAAGTAACACGTTTAAAAATACAAGGGCAAAAAGCTTACTGCAACTGTAGAAATATCCTTTTTTTCCTCCCCGCAGTGTCAGTCACAAGCTGTCAGAAAAGCAAAATTCTTGTCCATTAGCTAGTTTCACAGATGAACTAAAAACTTAGTAATTCTTTTAAAATAAGGAACAGGAAAACAAGTGTTCAATAAAGATTAATGCATTGTTCTTAAGTTCTGGCTCCAGGCTTGTCTGCCACATGCAGTCTCAGCTGTCATAGGGATATCAGCAAATTGTACTGGAAGAGTCCTCAAAATGATGAAAGTATGCTGACAAGAGGAGGTTTTCAGCCAGAATACTTCTATGCCTCTGTGAACAACCTAAAGTGAACTGACAAATTCGCTTTCCTTGTATCGCTTTCTGCTGTGTGCATGACAGGGATTCTGTCACTCCAGCTACACCAGCTACATCTCTATTAATTTTCAACACCCCGACAACTTTATCTGTGCTGATGAAGTTTTGTAGCATAGCCCAAGACTCCAAGGATCACACGTGTAAGTTGTTCAGCACTGCTCCTTCATGTGGCTTCCTTCATCCATTAAACAGCTTGAACTATGTTCTCAATATATTTTCAAACAAATATTACATCCAGAGATCTTCACACAGGAATATTCTTCACACAGAGGAGGGAACTCAGCAGGATTTAGACCTGC
>NW_010199211.1:25617-35744 GCF_000695765.1 Mesitornis unicolor
TCCTGCATAAGACAGTAGGAACTGTCCTGGGAATGTCACATCTTAAAAATAAATTTTAAAAAAATGCACAAAGCTGGAACAAAAGGTATGTCAGAATAAGAAACAACTATCCCATATCTTTGATTTGGTAAGGTGTACTTGGTGCATTGTGGGTAACACATCATTCACTGGAAAGCTGCTTAACTTTCAAAACTACAAAGGACCCTATCCTTTCTTCTTATTTAAATATAAAATGCTTCAAAATGACTAGTAAGATCTAGATAAAAATTGTAAAAATTCCCCAAACCATATAATCATAGATCTATTACTTTAATATGCATGATTTATATTTACTGTGTATCTGAATTAGTGAAATGATCTCAGGAAATGGTGAGAAAACAAAACGAAACAGGAACACTGGCTACCTGTGAGTGACAATTTCCTTAACTCTTCCCCCAACATTCCAGTTAGTTCCTTTTTCCTTTTCTTACTCTCATCCAATCTTCTGAGTATTCTGAAGGTATTCATACCTTTCCTCAGTCTTTCACAAGACATGTCCTTCTTGAAGCAGTTTAATCATACTGGACTTCTTTTAAAAGAAAGGAGGAAGAGGAAAAACAGGAATAAAGTCCTATGTCTAAATTATGCAAGGCTCTACTCAAGAGACGCTCCATGGTCATCTACACCTGCATATTCCAGTATCACCTTCTCTTCATTTTTATTTTCTTTTTCTACTTCTGATAGTTATAGCAGAAATAATAAGAGCTGAATGTCTTTCAAGCTTACCCTGAAACAACAGAGCTGCTAAATTAAAAAATCTTAATGAGTAAAAGAGTTTTGTGTGACAGCTTCATTTTCAGATTACAATTGTGAAGTCCTCTAATTAGGAAAATAATCAAAAGAAATAACTGAAAGCTGCAAACACACAAAAGCATCATTCAAAATTCAAATGTAGCATTGAAGATGAAAGCAAGCAAAACTAAACCCCTTGTGCAACTCTAGTTATTTTTGTTTGTTTACATGCATTGCAATATAGTCTTAGCCATATGCATTTACTATGTAAAATGGCTTTTCACAAAATATTCCTTTTTGATGCATTCATGATCACACTCAGGAGCTGAAAAGATTTCAGTACTGTCTCCATCCCTGTATTTCAGTCTTGGGACTTGACGTACTCCCAACTCTTCAAGTATGACTTTGGACCGTTCACTACAGCAGAAAATGGCTGTTTACTTTTACAATTCCTTGGAACTCTTCCCCAGCCCTCAGTGAGGTAAGGAGGATAATATCACCTTATTTACTTACTGATAAGCAAGTCCTGGAAAGATTAGGTTCAGAAGTGTCTAGTAAATGAGTGCCGAACTGAAATGTCAAGGACCTGTTAACCTGGAAGTAGAGCATTTATAAAACACTTCAGGACTCGAAGACTAGTTTCTGCTCATATTGGTGCTCATCATTTTTGCAAATCAGACTTCAGAGCGACATGAGTGTTTAGTTAGCAAAACCGCAATCACACTAAAGCGTTTTGCTTACTATCAGCAAGATTACTATCTAGAAAATTAATCTCAAGTTTTCTATCAGTCTGGTTTCTTCCATACCCAAGGGAATTAAGAGTTTGTATTGGCCAACCTGGAGGTTTCCAGCAGATTTGCCTCCAGGCTATTTCACAGCTGCACGAGATGTAAGGGCCTTTCCAAGCACACCCGGGTGGAACAGCAGCAGGTGAGCAAGAGTACTGTACCGAATCAGGCCAAAGAGCTTCTGGCATCTACTACTGCGTCCAAAAGCGCAGCTTAGGGGAAAATGTATTGCTGCTTTCTCCAAATAGTCTTCCAGACACCAACTTGTGTCTCATGGGTTTCCCAAAGGAGCAGTGATGTCTGTATTTTTAGCTCTGAGTGGATTTCCATCCTGTGACAGCATCTACAATATCTTGTGGCAAAGACCTCTGCAGCTTAACTACACAGTCTTTACACAAACAAACAAAAAACTCCAACCAAACATCACTCAATTTTGTTTGCTCTGATCTAGCCACTTCAACTGATTTTTAAGTCTTATACTGGAACAGGTAGGTAACAGTTATCTCTCTAGCTTTTTACAGCTATTTTTCAGTTTTACAGACCATTACCACATTCTTTTTGATGGGCCTGCAGAATGGAAAGGTGGAGCTGCCTAGAAAACAGCTCATCTGGCTACAAATCAGTTTTAAACTTTTTCAACATGGAAGACTCAAAGCAACTACAAATGACAGAACTGAGGAAAGAAAAGCTCCTTCCCTACCCATGCCATTTTTCAGTGCGGTTCTTACATCCTTGCTTAGTTGCAGCTAATGCTACAACTTTCTGAATTGCAGGAGGCTTTGATCAGTCCTCTCTGTCCCTTTTAAGTTCCTTCATGACATCTCTGAGGCCTCACCTCGCATGACTGATCCCTGCTCTTCTCAGCAACCCCTTTGCTTGAGCTGCCACCTCCCAGCCTTGCTCTCACTTCTCACATCCAGCACTTTCTGAAATTTTCCCTCCCGTCAGCTCCACTGATTCCTCGACAGAAGGAATATCCCCTTCTTCCAGCCTCATTATTTCTGAAAGGAACATGAAAGCATTTGATTTTGCAATCAAAAATAAAAAATACTATTGATCACACTCTACTCTTGGTCAGCTCATTCAGCTTTCAAAGTCCTATTTTGCTCACTTGTTTCATGCATGTAACCTGTTGCATGCCCTGAAACATACTCGTGGTTCTTTTCCAAACTCTTCCCATGTTTACTACTGATTGTAGTGATTTAAGGTGGGAGAGACCAGAAAGGAAGACCGTTATTCCTGCGGAGGGCATACCAGTGATTTACACATTTTGATGCTTTTTGAGAGTTGCTCCTCATGCTCTCTTGGCCCTGGTCACCACATTTCTACACATCACTTTCCAGAGTGCATGGGATGCTTTTTAAATTTTTTTTAAATCACTTTAAGAATCAATCCTTCTTACTTCCATTCATCTCCATTACCCTGTTCTTCAACTAAGGAGACCTCTTCTAAACCTTTCTCAAAACTTCCTTCATAGCTGGTAAGTAATGACTCTCTTTACTGTCAGACATTAAGATACGCCAAAGGATGTGCTGGCACACAGATTGGATGCCTGACATATTGCTTGATCAGGGATTCTTACCAGTTTTGCTCTTGCTGAGTACAGTTTTGAACTGAACATGTACCGTAACTCTCAATTAAGTGTCCTTTCCCCCCAGTAGAGTCATCTGTGTGAAGTTTTCCTTTTACAGGCAGGCACCAAAGACTTCAGAAGAAGTTATCAGCAAGAGAAGAAAAATAAAAGCGATGTCCTTGCCTGATGCAAGGAAGTAGCCTTACTGAGTAGCTGAGAGGATCCGAAATTGTGTCCGATGCACTGTTCTACATACTCAGATACTGAAGATGCTCAAGGGCTTTAGCAGGCGGGTGAAAGGCAGCGTGCTGTCCACGTGGAGTGCAAGGGGGATGATCTGGCATTGCGTGCTAGATGGTGTACCCCACCCAGCTGCAAGCTTCCCAAGATTTTCATTATTCAGCCTGTGGCATGCTTTAGCTGGTCGACCAGCTCCAGAACTACTCACAGTCACTGCAGCCTTCTATGTCTCTCCTCATCTAAAAGGAGAGTGAGATGGTGCTTTCAATGTATGACTATGTTCCAGTCATTCAGCTATGAATGAGTCTCACTTCTAATAACGCAGATGAAAAAATAATGTACACCATACTGTAACTTAAAAGACATCCTAAAAAACCTCAAATGTCTCATAGCAAAAAATCACACTCCAAAAAGAACATGTAGTTTTAGTTCGTATTTCTGGAAGGAATGGAAAGTCTAGCATTGTATTTTTTGTAGATGGTTTATGCTGGTATTACTTTCAGCATGCATTTAAAATGTACCATCATTGTCAAAGGCATAGTTAGGATTAAAACTAATTTGAAATGCATGTTTCTGCTACTGAAAAAAATTGTATGAATAACATCATACATTAAGTCCTATCAAATGGAGCATCCCCCCTCCCTTTTTCAACATAGAAAAGTGAATATGCTGGTTACATCAGTGTGTGTATGTGTGCAGGCATGTGTACATTTATGTATTTATAAGCATACATACACAAAAAGGGCTGGAGCATCTCCCCTCCGAGGACTGGCTGAGAGCATTGGGGCTGTTCAGCCTGGAGAAGAGAAGGTTGAGGAAAGACCTTATTGCAGCCTTCCAGTTCCTGAAGGGGTCCTGCAGGAAAGCTGGGGAGGGACTTTTACAAGGGCAAGTAAGGATAGAATGAGGCGTAATGGTTTTAAACTGGAAGAGGGTAGATTTAGACTACAGATTAGGACGAAATTCTTTACTGTGAGGGTGATGAGACACTGGCACAGGTTGCCCAGGGAAGTAGCGGATGCCCCCTCCCTGGAAGTGTTCAAGGCCAGGTTGGACAGGGCTTTGGGCAACCTGGTCTGGTGGGAGGTGTCCCTGCCCATGGCAGGGGGTTGGACTGGATGAGCTTTAAGGTCCCTTCCAACTCAACCCATTCCATGACTCTATGATTCTGAAAGTAGACATTTTAATGTATTTCATAAATTTGAAATGCACATCTAATTTTTGCATATTTTCAACATCCAAATGTGTTGAATGATACCTGTCCCAATTCTTTCTATGTAAAGCTGACTTCAAATTGCAAATGCTTATTATTTACTTAACTTGGAGCTCACTTCACAGACTATAAAATATACACAAGAGGTTTGTTTTAGAAGAGAGGAAGCCTTTTATACAGGTGTTTAAACATTTTTTTAAACTGCAAACTCCATATTCAGGAAAAAACCTCAACACCAGCATTCAAATTGGACGTAAAAGTTATGCAACATTCAAAAGCTAAACAAGATATTACACTCAAACAAGTTACTGTGGCAAAACAAAGCACATGAATATGTATTTTTAAAGAATCATAAAAAATTGAATATGGAAGCAACATGACTATCAGCAGACAGCAAAAACCTGATTTGTATCAGCAACAATGAATTGTCACTATGAGGCATTAGTGTTTCATCATAAAGCACACATAATAATGCACCATGGCACATGAGAGTACTTCCAAGTTTTCCAACACAGGCAGAAAGAATAGTTAAAGGGAGTAAGAGGTAATTCAACTGCAGTTCAAAAAGCAAATTACTACATTTTAGTCACATGAGGTTAGCAAATCTTCCTCTGGTACAAATACGATAGATAATGCTGGATTTGTGTGACAAACAGAAAAGAGCTGGAGACAGGATGGTAAAAGGTCTTACCACTAAGGGTGAAAATCTCAACTGCTCTGGGACTTTTTGTCCAGGGGATCTTGTTAAACAGCTATAAAAGAAACAGATTTTGGAGGGAGGAAAAGAACCCACATAATATATATATCACCTATGATCTGAGCAATTTCTGAAGATAACTGAATATTTTTCCAAATTTTGCACGTGACTCTTTACATATTGTTCCATGAAATTATTTTTTTTACTATACCACATTTCCTACTTACTCTAAGACCTACAAAGGTATTGATGTACTACTTCATCCATAATCTTGATCTGTAATTCAGTAAATTCACATCAAAATCTGTTTCCCAGGCGCACATACTACTCAAGATTTTGACACCTGCCCTTCACCTGTCTCTTCTGGTTTGTGGCAATCTGAATCAGTTTCTCCTCAGCAACTGGTTTCTTCCCCCACTGAAAAGAGATGAACTATATGAAAGGCATACCAAAGTAAGACAGCTATACAATTATATCAGCTTGCATTGAACAAATTGGTCAAAAGATTTAAAATAGTTAAGAATGCATGAAGAATTGAAAACATTTTTCAAAAGTGTTGATACAAAGAGAAACAAACCTGAGAAGCTTGTTGTGTTTTCTAAGGTAAGTATTAAGCACAGCTCAAAACAACACAAGGAAAACAAACTGCTAGCAAGCTGCCAAGTAAAGGAGAATATTTAGAATAAAATTCTGTATGCAATTCAATTAAGAACGTAAAGAAGTCACTCAGCTATGTAGCATCTCTAAGATTATTAGGGCACTCAGGGCCACATAGTGACAATGCCTATGTCTAAAAGATTTTGCTGGTATGCTCACAGTTCGCTAAGACAACCCACTATCATGTTGATGCTGCTAACACCCTATGAAGAAGAGGACAGGAGCCAGTCTTCCACCTAATCATAAAATTTATTTTTCAGCGCAATGTAAGAAAATCTCACCAGAGAGTGGTTCGTGCAATTGCAAACCACAACTAGATCAAAGTCCAGGTCACCACTCCTGAATTAGCCTTTACGAGCTTAGGGATGAGTAACAGAGCAGGATTTCAAGTACATTATAATGGAAGCACAGCACATATTAATCATTTTCACCGACATCAGCCCTATTCTTATGTCCCAGCTCAAAGAGACAAAGTTCTTGATTGATATTCAGAATTGCGACCCAAACGTTTTCACACTAAGTATAACTTCATTTTGATTCCTTCAGGGCCACAGTCTTTTTCAATGTCTACATAATGAAAGTGAGACGGATTACCAACTTATACTGTTGTTTTAATGTATGACAAGAGATAAAGTCTCTAGTGTTTAATATGGTAAAAGTTCAATAAGATTATCTCCCTTTAAAAAGAGCTTTTTTATCATTAGAATTACCTTTATTCAGTCCTACTGACGTAGGTTGTGCAACTGTGAAATAAAAAATATTAGATTGTCACTAACATGACTTAGTTTCAAGGCCCTATTTTTATCTGATGGAGTAATTGGTAATTTGTATGCTATCTTTCACTACTTTCCAACTTCAACACATGTAACAGCACATTAGCAAATCTGATAAATTATAATGAAAGCAATAAAATGTAAATCTAGATAAGTTTAAAGTATTTACAAACTAAAACAGATCAGGGAAAATAATGTCAGAGTGCATGCCATTTTAGAAGGCACACACTTGGGTATGCAAGACCGACCAGCTTGTTTTAAAAAAAAAAAGTCAAAAATATAGGAACACCTCACCATAGTTCATATTACCATTTAATGTGACATCATAGCTCCACCAACTGAAAGGAGAAACCAGACAGATAATCTTGTTAAATGCTAACATCAAAACTTAAAGAAAATACTCCTGCATAACATTACAGGCAACAACATAAAAGGGTAAGATAGGCAATAATGAGAAATAGCAGCAAGAAATACATTATACAAAGCAATAGTATGCTTCACATAATGGCAATTCATACACGTACACAACTGCAGACTGGATGGGATTGTTAATTTTGAGATGCACTGATGAAAACAAAACGAACTTTATCCTGGAGTGTCCAATTTCTTACCAAAGTTTCTCAAAATAAACACTTGCCAAACCACAATCTTTATCATCTGTCCCTCTGTGAAATAACTGCGAATTTGAAGCAATGGAGGCCAGTGAAATACCACATAGCTCCATAGAAAAGGCAAGGGGGCAGCCAAGACTGCCAAAGAGAACCCATCCACCTCCTGCAATCACACTTATCCTCCCAAAAAACCTGACAGAGTTAAATGGCTCTTGAGGTAATACAAGTCGAGAAAGGTTCAGAGCAGGAAAGATGATCAATGAGGACCTGCAGCTTAACCCGTTTGTCATCAAGGGCACGGGCAGACCTGTGACTGAGAGGAATCCCCTGGACTGGCTGGGCGAGCACTGCCAGAACACCCAGGCAGACGTGCCGAGCACCCGATAACCTTCGCCCTGCCTCAAGAAGATGATAATATGCATGACATTTTCCTGAGAGGCTGACAGCACTACTGTGAAGCCAAATTAACTTCACTTGTCAAGACTTTTGTCTCAAAGTAAAAAAGACATAAATTTTCCTTTCCCTATTCCTTTACTCTTAATTTTTATTTAAATTCAATCCATTTCATGAAGTGGTTGAGAACACATGTACAGAAGACCTTGTTTTGCACAACACAACAGCAGCTCCTATCACCATTAAAACTTCCTATTCCCTCATTTTTCATGAATATCTGAAGATTCCTAAAGAAATCTTTTTGTTAAGCTCTAGGAAATACATTTCAATAGTAGATTTTGATGCCAGAAGACTGAAAAACTAAGCTTTTGATTTTGAAGTTACTTATTAATACATACATCTTACTTATAGAAATCTGTAAATGCATGATATTTTGTCACAGTTTTTGCTGTTGCCTTCAGAATCTGGATCTCCAAGATACACATGAGAAAGCATCCTTTGCTTTGAAAAACCTCTGCTGATATAGATTATAGAATATCTTAAGTTGGAAAGGATCATTGAGTCCAACTGCCCAGATGTTCCTATAGAGGAGGGAAGCAGAAGGGTGAAAAGAAAGTAACACTTTACTCAGGCTTTTACTTTAGTCCAGTGAGGTGAGTTTTTTCTTAAAAAAAAAAATACTTGGAAAATATTCAGAGCACTTCAAATGCATCATCTTCCAACTACTTTTCAAGTATCCTGCATTTCTCTCCACCTCATTCCAGTGACTGACAAAGAAATTCTCCAAAGACTAATTTCCATATGCTAGTTATTATTTACAAAAAAAAAGAAGCCTCTTTAGTATGTTTTTGTTTGATTCTTGATTGATGAAATAAGTATTTTCCAAGGTACATCTGGAAGGGTTTTGAGCAAAGTATTTGAAACTTCAAAACAATCTGTTTATGTGCCCTTTTCAGAAACTTCTTTGTATTTCTGTTTAACATCAGATTAATGAGTTTGCAGCTGAATTCTCATGTTTTGAGACTTTGATTATAACACAAAATACCTAATTCAGCTAACAAGTTAGGACAGAAGTTGCCAAGCTATGCACCCTAGGAAAACTGTCTGCTTACTGTGAGCTCACAGTGGAAACAGTTTTGTTCCTGTATACAGCCCTGACACGAGAACTTCATACAATAATTGTTCAGACGCGTTTGGAATCTTTGATACAAGTATGCACGACAACAGTCTTACATGCTTTTATCTCGGTTTGTGCTCTCAGAAAACACATACGTGCATTCTGCTAAAAGTTCTTTAAAAAGTTTAGAACTATTTTTTTAAAGATCTGATGTGCAAACCTCAGATATTACTGCTCTGATTGATTTTATTACTCTGATCTCATGCCTAGATGCATAAAAGGAAGTTCTTAAGGTACACACTGACCTTGCAGCTCCCATGGAATGTGGTGCTAGCAACAGACACTCAGTCTAAAATTGGGTAACAACATCTCACGTGCCCTGCTGGGACTTCTCAGATGTTAACATTTATACACAATTTATTAACAAATGCAGAAATAGGTGTATTTATTTCAGTCTTACTATGTCACCTAACTGAATAAAAAGTGAATGCTTGTAACGCTTTTAACAAGAACAGGTACACTGGGTCAGCCAAAGGTCCATCTAGCCCTCTGCCCTGTCTTCAACAGTTGCCAAAACTGAGTACTTGAGGATACTTAAGCAACAGAATAAGAACATGGGAAAATATGTACTGATGCTTCCACAAAATACAGTACAGCCTCCAACAATCTGCAACCTCTGGACTTTCAAAGCCAGAGGTGGTGATTTTTTATTTAAAAGCTTTCAATTAATTCTCTTCAAAGAACTGTCCTGTAATCTATATTTTAATCCACCTATAGTTCTAATGTTCACAACAATCCTGAGGGTGTCAAGGATTTCTAAAGCTTAAGTATATCTTTTTATTTTTCCTCAGCCTGCCGCCTGCTATTTTGATGCCTCCTCATTCCAATAGCATGCAAGAGAAGGCATGTTCCTTATGGGATCTTGGAGATCTCTATTATATCTCCCCTTAATTATTCGTTTTCTCTTTTGAAAAGTCCCATCTCATTTACTTGTTCTTTATATGTAAATTGTTCTGTATATTTGCTCTGCCTTGGTGCTCTACACTGGACTTTTTTTCTCCTGTATCTTTTTCTGGGAGGTAGCAGATCTGAACCACACACAGTATGCAGGACACGGAGATACAACAAATTTATGAGTGGCTTGGGGCTGTCCTTACTTTTGCCCTGTATGTCTTTTTTACTGATATGTAACAGTAGATTTAGTTTGTTGATCAATGCTGGTTTTGTGAGACCACATCTTATGCATGAGTGGTTCCAGTCACCTTCAGACACTATTATTTTATACTGGCATTCC